>NC_058416.1:88155691-88290087 GCF_002201575.2 Neomonachus schauinslandi | reverse complement strand
TGGACTTTGCTCTTGGAATCCTAGAGGAGGACCTGGGGAACCAATCTGGAATGCCAATCCATGGACTTTGCTCTTAGAATCCTAGAGGGGGACCTGGGGAATCAATCTGGAATGTCAATCCATGGAATTTGCTCTCGGAATCCTAGAGGGGGACCTGGGGAACCAATCTGGAATGCCTATCCATGGACTTTGCTCTTGGAATCCTAGAGGGGGACCTGGGGAATCAATCTGGAATGACAATCCATAGACTTTGCTCTTGGAATCCTAGAGGAGGACCTGGGGAACCAATCTGGAATCCCAAGGGCCACTCCATTCCGCCTCCCTCAAGGATTCTGGGTTTTGTTGCCTGAGATATAGTCAAATATCCATCTCTATCTTCCTACCTGCTTATGCATTTATTTAACAGGACAGTGGAGTGAATAACTTAAGAACGTGGATTCAAGCCCCAGGACGATAAGTAAATTCAACTTTCTGTGTCTCAGTCTCCCCACCTGTAAATGGGAGTAATACTCCCTACCTCATCAGAGTGTTGTGCAGATCAAAAAATGCTACCTAGCAGGAGGCACCTGCTCAGCACATAGCAATCCCCAGGTGCATGCCTGGAAGCTCCCTAAATTACAGGGAGGAAAAAAAAACCCAGGAACCAGCCTCCAAATAGCCACAGTTACATACTTCAACTTAACAAAATGATTAAATCAGATCATTCTTAAACCAAAAAGCTAATTTGTAAATTTAATTATTTTGAAAGACAGGTCCCCCGTGGCTTACTTATTCCATGATGCTGGAGTAGGAGAAAAAGTTAATAGCTTTCTAATCATATCAACTTTCTGTTTTAAAAACCTGGTTCTCATTTATAAGTCTGTCAAGGGATTATCAAGCTAGTTGCTTTATGCTCTTAATTCAGAAAACAGAAATAAGTTAGTGCAAATGCATTAGATCATTGTCCCTTAAATCACTCCTTTTTAAGTTGAAGCGATTAAACTCATTCATTTTTATGGACATTGTTAATAAACCCATTTATCAGAAATTTGACTTTATTAAGTTTAGCCCGTAGTCTTCATGAAATAACTCAAGGAAGATTCTACAGCCCCTGCCTCATATCTGCACACCTGACCTTACTTCATTGGCAAAGCCAATGACAAGAAAACAAAAATGCAGAATTCATCCAAGAGATGTCAAACGGAAAGATCTCGACTTTCTTAGGGCTGAATAAGAAACGTGGAGTCTAAACAAACCAAAACCCACAGAAACGGGATGGATTGGTGGTTGCCAGAGGTGGTGGGCGGTGGAGGGGGCGGAGAGGGGTGGTTGAAGGCGGTCAAAGGACACCCTTCTGGTTATAGGGTGAACGCGTGCTAGGGATGTAACATTCAGCATGGTGACTACAGTTCATAATACTTTCCTGTGTATTTGAAAGTTGCTAAAAGAGTAGATTTTACAAGTTTTCAGTACACACACACACATTATAATGATGTAGGTGATGGATGTGTTAGTAACCTTATCGTGGTCATCATTGTGCAATACGGTGGTCCCCCCTTACCTGTGGGGGATCCGTTCCAAGACCCCTAGTGCATGCCTGCATCATGAGTAGTCCCGAACTCATAGTACGTACTATGCTTTTTCCTACATATACAGACGTGTGATAAGGTTTAGTTTATAAATCAGGTACAATAGTAGTTTAACAACAGTAAGAATGAAACAGAACAATGATAATAATATATTGTAATAAAAGCTATGTGCACATGCTCTCTCTGTCTCTCGAAATAGCTTCTGTACTCACCCTTCCTCTTGTAACGACGGTGTGGATGATGAGATGCCCGTGTGATGAGAAGTGAGGTGAACGACATTGGCGTGTGACATCATGTTAGGCTGCTACTGACCCCGTGATGCATCAGAAGGAGCATTATCAGCTTCCAGACCCCAGTGGATCCCAGGTGACTGACACCATGGAAAGCAAAATTGCAGATAAAGAGGGAGAGACTGTTGTATATACATACATAAAATCTCTACGGTTTATACCTTAAACTTACACAATATGATAGGTCAATTCTATCTCAGTAAAGCTATAAAATGAAGAAGAAAAAAATCTGAATGTAATAACTATCTATGAGATAGCCCTTGAAATTATGGTTCTGAATTCTTTTGCCCGTTCACACTTTCCCACGTGACCTCCTGGCCACATCGCGGTGAAAAGTCAGGGGGCAAGAGGACGGGACCCATTCGTCCAACAATGGATTCTGGCTCTAAATCTTGGAGATACAGCTTTGAGGACAACACTGCCTGCTCATACGGACATTGCCTTCTTGGGAGTGTGACCTAAATCCAGTTGTCTACTGGTGTGGAAGGAAGGAAGGAAGAGGGCGAGTAGCTAGACCGCCATGTAACCTGGACAGCCAAGATGAGAGGGGACCGCTCTTTCTGACTCCTACACGCAATGTTCCACACTCTCTTGCACATTCTTCTAGAGGCCAGGCAGCCACAAGCGTGGATGAACCAGTGGACTGAGCCACCACAGGCCCCCATGGACTAGAAAGCAGAGGGGCCCCTCAGCTGACAACAGGGACTGAAACGGTGGGGACCGGAGTCTAGGGTCTGCACTTTTCATCTTCAGAACTGACAAAACATAACAGGTAAATTATATCCCTTAAGTTCCATCCATTTTCTTGGCAATCCCTAGTTCTTAGGAGAAATAAGGGACCGGGATCTATCTACAAGAAGGTTTGACCGGAAGAATTTTCTCGTTCTTCTATTGTCTATTGGCTGGCCACACTGGGTACCTGGGAGGGGTGAGGTGTGGGCAGATAAACAATGATGGAAATGGAGCCCAGGAAACTGGGCTTAAAAATACGTGTGCACAAGTGTGCTTGGGTGGTTCAGTCAGTTAAGTGTCTGCCTTTGGCTCAGGTCATGATCCCAGGGTCCTGGGATTGAGCCCCACATTGGGCTCCCTGCTCCTTGGGGAGCCTGCTTCTCCCTCTGCCTCTGCCTCTCTCTCTGTCTCTCATGAATAAATAAATAAAATCTCTTTTAAAATACGTATGCACGAGCATGCACGCATGCACACACACACACATACACATGTGTGCATGCACTTAGTTAAGGAACGTAGAAATCACCGAATTTCATTGCTTGATATCCCTCTAAGAGATCAATGAAATTTTATCCCAGGTTCTGTATTCATTATTCCCTCCTCCTGGAATGTTCCTCTTCCAAAATGTCTTTTTTCTTTTCCTTCCAAAACTCCAAAACTGACTCCTTCTAATTTTTCAAGTTTCTGTGAATATGTCGGCATTTTCAGAAAGTTTCCCCTGGCCATCCTCCTCGTAGTGGGAACTCCCAAGTATTTCTCAACCAAATCCCCCAAATTCGTTTGCCTCGTAAACTTATACACGGCTTGAGCTATCTTAGGTCTATATTCTGTTTTCTCCTAGTAGAGGATAAGCTCCTGCACATCAGGAGCCTGGTCTAGCCCCATTTTTGCTGCTGTAATCCTGGTGCCTAGAAGAGAGCCCAGAGCACTCCGCATACGTCTGTTGAACCAGTGAACGAATGTAGTTATGTCCTAGATGAGTAGACGGGAGCCCACGAATGTTAAATATCTTGACCCGACCACGAAGGTCACTAGTGGTAGGGCTGGGATACAAATGTGTGACACTTGACTGTTAACGTGCTTGAGTCTGTGGACTCCTGGGGGAAAAAAAAAATCCTCACATTTGGATTTTTTTTTTCTTTTACATTTGGATCCTTGATGCTTGTAAAGACTTAAATACTGATGATGTGGAGACGCAGACAGATGTCAAAAATGCATTTTTTTCGCACCATCAAGTCTTGCCACCCGGGAAGAAATTAACATTGAGGATTTTCTGAATCACTAACATTTCACCTCCACAAGAGGTTTTAGGAACTCTCCTCTCCCACAAACGACATTAGCAATTTAGAAAATGATTTAAAATAAAAGGGCATTTCCGAATATTGCCAATAACAGTTAGCAAATATCATTAATGAGATACTCTGATGTGGAAATCACTACAATTCTTTTTCAGAGCAAAATACTGTAATTAAGCCATTGTGTGTCTGTGTTATTTAGCAAATGAATAACCACACTAAGCCCTTGAGGCTTACTGCTCCCTTGGAGCATCAGGCTAATACCCTCGCAGTCTTGTCTGGAACTCAATTTAATGAGCAATATATTCTGAGCCACGCTCAGGGCAACTGACTGCTTTATGCAAGGAGATAGTAGGGCAACAGCAAAATTACCCAGTGCACTGCAGGCCATAAAACAGGAAGGACAACAGATCCCTACTTAGACCGCCTCGGTTTCTCCAACGACGGCCACCGCGCATCCAGCGTGTGAGACAGCAGGCATGTTCCCTGCTCCGGGAAGTCCACTGCCTGTGGCATTTACAAAAAGCAGAATATCCACTTGAACTACGACAATGGCATCATCCGTGCCCCGTCCAACCTCCCCTAGTCTAGGCCCGCGGAAAAGCTAAAGACGTGCGTGCTGGACCGAGGAGACAGGTTACAGCTGGACCCCCGAACAGCGCAGATTTGAACTGCGCTCATCCACTCGCAGGTGGGCTTTTTCCGATAAATACAGTCCAGTCCTGTAAATGTATTTTTCTGCCCCTTATTAATGTCTTCCTTTTCCCCAGCTTACTTTACTGTAAGAATACACTACGTGATACATACAATGTGCAAAATCTGGGTTAATCCACTGTTTATGGGAGCGGTAAGAATTCCGGTCAGCAGTGGGCTGTTAGGAGTTAAGTTTCTGGAAAGCCGAAAGTGGTACTCAAATTTTCCACTGTGCAGGAGGTTCGCACCCCTAACACCCCCCGCCTCCGTGTCCAAAGACCAGTGGTAATGAGGCATGGAGCCCTGTTAGGTCTAGCTAGCCTCACACAGGTACAACATCAACCACGGCGGAGGACGGCGCAATGAACGAAGAATGAACTCCCCAGAAAACTGGCCTGAATGGGTCCTAAAAAAGGGACCATAACAAAGCTTGTGCTCAGTATCCTTCTATGCGGTCATTCCCGGGGCCCCGGGGCTGATGAGTAAAAGATGACTGCGAGGTGGCAGTCCCACACAAAGCATCTCTTTAGGGGCAGCTTGGAGAGGATTGCATTTAGGGATGTCCCTGGCAGCCTGAGACCTTCCAGAAGCTGCGGGGGGAGGGGGGGCTCCGCCCACGAGGGAGAGGGGCAGGGAAGTGCTGGGGGAAAGGGAGGCTGGGGGCAGTCAGAGCTCCCCGGTGAGGGGAGGCAAGTGTGAGACCAGCCACCTCCCACCAGCTCTCAGCCCTACAGGGAGGGAAGCAAAAACAAAAGGATCCGAAAACCCCGGAGAACCCCCCCAGCACAAGTCCAGAATGGCCCTTCACATAGCCACCGGAGCTCAGTTCTTTACGGGAAGGGAGCCAACAAGTCAACCACATCTGTGTGATGTTTCCCTCCTCTTAAGAAACGTTCAGAAGCCATGGGCGCCTGGGTGGCTCAGTTGGTTAAGTGACTGCCTTCGGCTCAGGTCATGATCTTGGAGTCCCGGGATCGGGATCGAGTCCCGCATCGGGCTCCCTGCTCGGCAGGGAGCCTGCTTCTCCCTCTGACCCTCCCCCCTCTCATGTGCTCTCTCTCTTTCAAATAAAAAAATAAAATCTTTAAAAAAAAAGAAACGTTCAGAAGCCATAATGGCAAAATGGCAAAATCTGTAACGAAGCTGATGGGAGAGAAGCGGATAGTTGCACGATAACCTCTGCATATGTAAGCATGCTTGAAGTAATTCAAAATCTAAGAAATAAAATTAAAACCAAATTTCTGCTGAGGAGAAAGCCTTTCACTTCTAAGAAGATGTGGGGCACACCGATGAACCCGCAGCGGGGCTGGAAGTAACTACCAATTTTTTTTTTTCAGTTTGCCTCCGATGTTGCCGTGTCTCTTAGCAGTGCACAGTTTTGCTTTGCCTTCCTGGCTCTCTAAGGGTGGCGCCTGTCCTGGACTGGATCAAGGCTTGTCCCCATCACCACGAATCCTCCCGTTTCCTATCGCCTAAGTCCTCACCCCTGGAGACCTCAAGCTCCCATACACATCAGCTCCTGTCAAACAGCATTGTCTCCTGGAGTCTTAAAAATAGGTTAAATTCTTAGAAAGCCTTACTAAAGGCGAACAGAGTTGAATCTTACAGGAGAGTTTAGTGTTCAGGGTGCATATGGTAAAAAAAAAAAAAAAAAAAATGAGCCACTGTTATAAAAAAAATCACCTCTGAATATCCCTTAAGCCAGGCACAAAGCACCTAACCCGTAGCTTTTGCCAGGGAAGATCCACACTTCCTCCAGACCCCGAGACCCCAGAGTCGCACACGTGGGAGATGCCTGGGCCCTGAGCTTCCTGAGCAAACGGCAAGTCACCCAGGAGAGCTGCTTCGCCTGCCCCCGCCCGCTCCCTGCCGCAGATGCCTCGGAGTGCAACGGCCGGCAGAATTATATTTAAACTATTATTTCAGTCTCCCTCTTTTCTACAAGTGCTTACAAGTAAATGTGTGTGTGTTCGGGGTGTGTAGCCTCGGACTCTGCTCGCTTTATCTGCCAGAGCAGCTGAGCCCCCAGCATTCCAGGACTCCAGGGGTGACAGAGCCTCCAGACAAAGTCCCCCAGGTGGCAGAAAGAGCAGGAGCCTTCTCCCGGTGAGATGATCTGGGATATCTGGAGACCTGGAGGTTCGGGAGGAGCCAAGTCCCGTGCACAACGGCCTCCGGGTCTGGGGGGTGGGAGAAAGGGCAGAGGGTGAAGAGACAGCACTCATGCACAAGACAATAAGCCCAGGATTTACCGAGAGCCTGCCAGTGCCATAGACTGACTTCTCTGGCCGGACTCACTCAGCCTTCACAAGACATGGGAGTCTGGCGGCCTTGGCATTCTAAGGGTGGGCCGCCACCCCACAGGATGCGTCCCAGGGAATGTCTGGGCTCAGGACTCTTGCCCTCCCTTCCTCCTCTCACAGCTAGAAATGCTTCCAAATCTTCACACGTCCTGCTCCTCCTCGGCCTCAGCATTAAACTTCGGGTCAGCGCTGCTGAAAGTCACACCCACCCTAGCCAGTGACTGGCTCCTCTCCAAGTGGCCGTCCTCCCAGGACACTCTCCCCAGCAGCTCCGCACCCAGCCTCACCACCTCCACTATCAATGCTCCCGCTGCCCAGAAAGCGGTGGGCCTCCAGCTCATAGACAACCCTTGTTTCTGCTCAAACGCCAGAAGACTTTCTGGATTCAGAAACCCCTGCAAACAGAAACCCCAGAAAGATGGCCTTTAGATCTCCAAAGAAGACAGCCGCGCCCTCAGGAAGAATGCGGCTTTGCTCTTCCTTGTATCTTGAGCTGGGATTATAATAGAACCCAGTGGGTGGGATCTTTAAAAAATGTATCTTAGGGCTCTGCTCTTCTCCCAGACTCTAGAAGCACACACTCTTGTTCCTGGGGGGGACCACTGAGTTTTACACTCAGTGCCCATTCCAATGGGGAGATCGAGGCAGGCTCCATAGAGTGGTTTCTGGCCATTCAAGATGATGCAGTTCATTTCCTTTGAGACTTGCTTCCCAATGGCACAGACAGAAGTCATGCAAGGAACAGCCCCCTGTCCTATCTGGTGGCACAGGACAAGGAGGGAGACAGGATACTGAAATGTAAGCTTGTCTCATATTGATGTTACTCGGGTTAAAGGTTTTTGTTGTCTCTTCCCATAACCTTCTGTCCCATCTAAAGAAAATAAAGAACTCATCCTCACAAACCAAAATGACCACGATTTGTATTATCCTCTTTTTAAAAACATTTACAGTTCACTCAGTCCTAGAGTCCAACAAACTATGTATTTTTTTTTTAATTTTATTTTACAAGGATTTATTCTGGGCGGGGGAATACAGAGATGTCGATCGCAACATTATTGCCCCCAGCAACAAATTATGAAACAAGATAACCAAAAGAGAATTATGGATTTTATAGGGTAACTTTCATACTGTGGGAAAGATTTTCTTCCATGGTTGAAACGAGATGCACAAGAACGACGTCCCCTATTTCTGATAGAGCCGTGTGTGCTGGTGATGTCTGGAGGCTCTGCAGCCACACTGAGATCATGAGGGAATCAGTTTACTGGTGTGCTTGAATGCAAAGACCAAGGAAATCCTCCAGGTGTCATTGTGGCCTGGAAGATGCATGCTCAATAAATGGGGTAGGGGTGCCTGGGTAGCTCAGTTGGTTGAGCATCCAACTCTTGGTTTCAGCTCAGGTCATGACCTCAGGGTCATGAGATCAAGTCCAGCATCAAGCTCTGAGCTGGGCAGGAAGCCTGCTTAAGATTCTCTCCCTCTCCCTCTGCCCCCCCACCTCCACTCTCTCTCTCTCTAAAATAAATAAATAGATATTTTAAAATAAATAAATAAACGGGATAGACAGAAAGCCCAGAGGATTCCGTGGATGGCTTTCACAACAAAGGTGACAACTTGTCTTGCCTGTTGAATACTTTGAGGCAAAGCTCCTATCTGCTTCTGGGTTTCACCCAGAATTTAGTCCCATAAACTCCAAGAATGACCTTTAAGAGAGAGAAGAAAGCACGCCAACTAGAAATGCAAAGCTCATCTGGCTTAATATTCTGAAGTCTTGAGATACCACTGGTCTTAGCAAAGGGCCAGCACCCAGCATTCCTACCTGCAACACGACCACGTTGGAGCACAAAGGGCCAATTACTCCAAGACCAGTGTCCCCTTTGCTTTGCACATGACATGTACATCTCATTCCTGCTTCGTACATCATTTCTGTTTTCTCCAAGCCTCTCCCCCTGCACCTCAGGAAAGGGACAATGGGAAGAAGCCCGCCAAGCAGAAGTCTGAGATATCCGGTATTGGAAACGCTATTCTGATTCTGCTGAAGTTCTTGTTCTTCCGGCTCTCAACGAGGCCTTACTTCCCGCCGGCTACTATACATAAGGCACCTGAAAATAGGAAGATGCATTCTCGATCAAACAGAAGGCTCATTCTAGAACAGTGCATGTCTGTTTTGACCACTATTCATTTTCCATGGTTTACCTTGCCATGAGTATAGCAGATAAAAAACTGAGCAATGAAAGCTAAAGAGAAGAAAGGAAGAAAACAGAGTGATGTGTTAAACTGTCCATGAAGACCCTCTACTTGACTACCTAATAGATGGAACGCAATCAACATGGCCAACTACTACAGATTTTGCCCCCAACCAAGTCAGCATGCCCTCTGCCCTCCGCAGTGCCTTCCACGAATAAATAATAGCATAATGATCCCACTCAAAAATAAAAGCACTAAATTTTATTGAGCACCTGTGATGTGTGAAGCGCTGTTCTAAACATTCTACATTTCCCTTCTCATTTAATCTTCCCCAGGTCTCCACGGTAGAGATGGCATTACGATTCCCATTTGCCAGATAAGGAAACTCATCTGAAATGTCCCCATGGAAGGAAATTGGACGGTGGTGATACCAGGAGAGAAAAAGTTTGTACCCTGCTTTAGCAAGTGGAAGGTAGCAGAGCATCTTTTGAGCAACAATAGACATTCTCCGGAAGTTAGTTACTGAAAATATACTCGCTGAAGTATGCAGATGTAGTGACCAAAATATGCCATTTAATCCCAGACATTCTATGTCTGAGAAACCTAATAAAGTTCATTATCCTTATGAGTTGGCGTCAGGGAGAAAAAAAAAAATGGTTTAGGCTTGGTGGTATTCATAGCATTCGCCACAGAAAATCAAATAAACCTACAACTGCACAAAACATGCCCGTGACCTCCCTACTCACAGACACACCGGCTCCACATCTTACGTTCTATTTAAAAACATTTACAGTTCACTCAGTCCTAGAGTCCAACAAACTATGTATTTTTTTTTTTAATTTTATTTTACAAGGATTTATTCTGGGCGGGGGAATACAGAGATGTCGATCGCAACATTATTGCCCCCAGCAACAAATTATGAAACAAGATAACCAAAAGAGAATTATGGGATTTTATAGGGTAAAAACATTTTTTTATGAAACAAGATAACCAAAAGAGAATTATGGGATTTTATAGGGTAAAAACATTTTTTTATGAAACAAGATAACCAAAAAAGAATTATGGGATTTTATAGGGTAAAAACATTTTTAGCCCTCACGTATGAAATTACATAAAGATAGGAAAGTCGTCGGTGTAAGAAAATACCCACTGCTGAACTCCTGGCTAAGAAATTAGTCCTGTGGGAAGGAGCAATCACATCAACATCTTTTTTTTTAAATTTTTAATTTAAATTCAATATAGTAAACATATAGTGTATTACTAGCTTCAGGGGTAGAATTTAGCGATTCATCACTTGAATATAACACCCAGTGCTCATCACATCAGGTGCCCTCCTTAATGCCCATCCCCCCGTGACCCCATCCCCCCACCCACCTCCCATCCAGCAACCCTCAGTTTGTTTCCTAGAGTTGAGTCTCGCGGTTTGTCTCTCTCTCTCTGTTTTCATCTTATTTTATTTTTCCTTTCCTTTCCCCATGTTCATCAGTTTTGTTTCTTAAATTCCACATAGGTGAGATCATGTGGTATTTGTCTTTGATGCCTTCACGGGCAAACTCCAGCCAGCTCTCAGACATAAATGGGGGGGAAACGATAGCGATGTGACTCTTCTACCTTTCAAGATTTCCTGAGACACGCCCGGGGGAGAGTGGAGAACTCCCCGAGTCCAAGCAAAGCTACAGACCACGAGGATCCAGCAGGATCCAACCCTTCACACCACAAGTGCTGGCAGTTATCAACCGAAGACGGGAAGAGCCAGCAGAGAGCCCAGCACGCGCAGTGGCCCCGGGCAGGTGCTCTGGGATGATGTTGACATCCTGCGCGATGGGAACGAGCGCTCCTCCTTGCTGCACCTGGGCCTGGCGCCCGTTGGCCACACAGTTCTCTCTGTCCACACTGCTCCTGAAAATGGTCATTTCATTCTCTTCACTCCATTCACTTGCATTCATCCTCTAACAGTCAGTGCAGGAAGCCTTCCATGGGTCCACACAGCTCTGGTCCACCTCTCTCGTTCCAGTGTGCACTTAATAACAAACTGTAGCTACACACCTCATCTCTTAACTGATTATTTAATACGCCTTCCCTCAAGACCCTATGATTCCTCTAACACTGAGGACCGTGTCTATCATGGTCATCACTGCAGTTCCAAGCCCTTAACACTGCTGTGCAGCCGGGGCCATATGGCTGGCAAGCGTTTGCTGGATTATCCAGTGAGTGAGCCCCAGAGGCAGTTGGGAAAGTAAATGCTCATTTTTCCAGGTGTGAAACAGCCCTGACCAATGAGACAGAACCAGGTAGGGGCTGGGGGCTTCTGGAATTGCTTGACTGTCCTGATAAAAGAGACAAGCATCCCTGGTTTTGGCTCCTTCCATACTCCGTCCTGCCTTGAATATGGCTGTGATGCTTGGAATTAGGCAGCCACCCTGGGAACATGAGGGAAAGTCAGAGCCAATCATATGGCATGGGGGCCTAATGTTTCTGACAAACCAAACTGACGACAGCAGCTGCTGAGATCCAGACATCTTGCTAAGTAAGCAAAACAAAGCACTATCTCAAGTGGGTTAAGTTACCTGAGTTTTCTGCTACTTGCAGTGAAAGCATTTCTAACAGATGGTAGTATGTGTTGGGTGAAGCTATCTCAACACCTTGAGATTTCATCACCTGAAATTAAAAAGGAGATCAGATACCTTACACTCAGTAGATCAGATATCTCTAACACTCACTAAAACTGATTCTAAGGCAATCCACAATCCGATAGCTGGTGGAGAGAGAAGGAAGAGATATAAACACACCGTTACAAAGAAGGTGTCTTAATTTTTATGCTGGTCTCACTAAGAGGGAGGCTCTCACTTATCTCTTCCTCTAACATTAGTACGAGTACTTCACCCACAACGAACATATAGTTGTTATCAACAAAGTACATAGAGGGTGATGTGTAGTTTTTAAAGCAGCCTCTCGCCCCTCCTTCATCCCGATATTAATTATGTAACTAGTTATGTAACGGATCAACATCCACATACTTGAATCCTGATCTTTTGATTTCATCATGTCAGTTCATTTCCTTTAAAATTAAAAAAATCGAAGAACAATGTTTCTCTAATCTATGACTACCTATAATTAACTTCAAAAATATCTGTCCTTCAGCCACATAGAGTACTTTTTATAGTTGTTGGAGGCGTTACTGGTAAAGTACACATTGACACTTCATTCGAAGAGCTATTAATAAGGCAAGACTTGGATGTTTTTTCTGTGCTGAAAGTTCATTCCCCACCTCCCAGCCTTTGAGTGACTGCTGTATTTTTAGCCAACCAAGCTTAACCGCTGTGATCACGGAGTCAGGATCTGAGATTGAGTTTCTTACAGAAATCAAGAATGAGCTGGAGTTCTCCCATGCGCATATACAAACAGGCTGTCTTTTTTTATATCTGAACTCAAATATTATACTGTATTCTGTTCTATCTAATTGCACTAAAATTTCTGATACAATATCCATTAGATATGAAATTTACATGCAGATGGCAAATAAATAGAATTTTGCTGCTGCTCCTTGGTCAGTGGTTCTTATGGTCAGCAAATCCTATTAGGGGCTTTATTAGCCTGCTCCATGATGGAAATGCTTTATCTGATCCTAGGACTTCAGCTGTGCAATCCAGCCCAGCTGCATTGCAAAATGGAATCTAACTCCTATGGCTTTTTTTTCTCCAACAGGAAGCCACCAAAATTGAGTTATTGAATTTACACTGTCAGTAGCATTAGGAATATCTGCACAATCTCATTTCTCATTAAGTCACAAATGTTCTCCTTTTCCCCTCCATTCCAGAACATAATTATAACTGGCTCGTGAGCACGAAGGTATACAAGTTGACTGATTCAAACCTGAAACTACCGCAAACCGAGGTAAGACTAAGCCAGAGGAAAGGGACGGGGGTCTGCAGGAGAAGCTGCCCTAGGAAGCCTTGCAAGACTACCCCACAAAACTTCCTTAGTGATAGAGGCTACCTGTCTCCCACCTTCAGGTTGAACTCTGGCAAGAAACAGCTCAAATTCACAGAATTGACAAATCACAAGCAGTCCTGATTTACTGCGACCTTTAAGACCAGCTGCCTTCTGTTTCTACACAAGGAAGGAAAAAACCTATTTCGAGATGAGCTGAACTCAGGTGTGCACCACACAAACCCTAAAAATAAGCCGAACACTGGAGAATTCCTGTGTGTCTCAGGAATTGAAGTTTAAAAAGTTATTTCAGATTTTTTGGGGGGGGAATTAAAAAAGAACCCACTAAAAAGTAACAATAATAAGCCCATGAGATGCTAACATAAATGACATATTTATGAAAAATAACTATTTTTAAAAAACAAAAAAATCTGTAACAGGAGGGACACAGTTTTGCATTTTTGCAAATCTCTAAATGTCTGGCTTAAGACAAGATGACTGGATTTTCACATCAGTTTCTACATTCAACCTGTTGCAATACCACACATCATGCTACTTCTGGAAAACTCCACGGCATACACATGAAGAATGAAAGTGAAAAAGCTAATAACAACATGCTGCTGCTGCTAATAATGGTGATGATTAGAGTGTTAGGAACCCCAGGGGTCCCTGGAACCCACATTGAGAACCACTGCTTTAGCTCAACATCATTTCATGGATGAGCAGCATCCTTTGGGTGTAAACGACCAGTTATCATCACTCTGATGTCCACAGTGTTGGAAAGCTGTTCACAAGAGGATCTGCTTGGCTCAGGATCACGTCACACCCTCTGCCACATCCCTTTCATCCAACCCTCTGCCAAAAGAAGCAAGTAGCCCATTTTTAGTGTCTCTAAATTGGTTCTACCAAACCTCAGTATAGGAAGATGTAGAAACTGAGACCCAGAGAAATCCTGTTATGTCCAAAATCTAAGCCCTGGTAAGGGGAACCAGAAGACGGCTATAAAGTCACGGAAGATGATCATGGACCAGTCCCCAGCCCTCAGCTGCCTTGATGATGGTTTAGCTGAACTAGGTCTATGGCTCATATGTTAATCTGCTTCATCTTCCGTAATGGACTGAAGGATTCTGGGATTTCAGGGTTTGAGGAAGAAGATATTCCGGAGAGACAAACTTCAGGGAGTTAGAGGGTCTTGAGAATATCTTTCTTCCCTTGCTAACCATTTCTTCCGCATCAGTCCTAAAGGAAAGTCCCTAATGAGGAGATCCCAAATCTGGAGCAGGATCCCCTGTGTCATCCACCTGCCAAGCAGAGGCACCAACAAATCGATCCGTCCCACAACTAACCTCTGCCCTCCTGAAATCTTCACACGGGCGATAAATACATATGAAAAATAGGAGTCATACAGGTCAGACAAGGAATGGGGGTTCTGACTTGGAGCATCTCAAATTTGATAGGATTTGTCAAATCGCACGTTACTACTTTCTATCACAAGAGAGCACAACACATGAGTTCCCTGTTGGATCCAAAAGCTGAAGGGGTGTTTGTTCCACAGATACTTATGTATTGAGCCCTGTTCTTAGCCCTGGGTAAAGGTGAGGAATTCAGGCACAGTCTCTGCCTTCACGAAGCTGACGTTCTAGTGAGCATCACCGATGCTAAATAAATAAGCAATAAGACCACCCCAGGGAGGAGTGATGAATGCAGGGAAGACGATGAAGCTGGGTCATGGGAGAGACTGCTTCACATGGGATCTCTTTGGGACAGAAGAGAAGGCTCTTCAGAAAGACGGGGTGTTGGGGCTTGGAACTCTCCAAGGAGGAGAAACCAGCTATGCAGAGATCCACGCAAACAGCATTCTAGGCGGAGGGAAGAACAATCACAAACTGTCTTGAGATGGGGACAAGTGTGGTGATTCACGGAGCCCCCGGAGGGTCCATGTGGCTGGAACCTGGGAGCAAGAACGTTGCAAGAGGAGGTCAGAGAGGACGGTGAGGTTTTGGAGAAGTTCCCGAGTTTGAGTTTCCTCACCGTCTGCCATGACTCCTCTGTTCAAAATCAAATCCTTCTCAAATCTGCAGGGAAAAAAAATTGGCATTTCTACTTTATATCCAAGTCAAATTTCAAATACTCCAATCAGCATTAAATCAGATCCCAAGCAATTCAAAATGGTCACTTTTCTGGCTCAGTGAAACTTCTCCTTCCTCCAGAGAAACAGCTCCTAACATTGATCCTGACGCCCCAGCCCCAAGGGCAGGCAGAAAGTTTCTTAAGCTAAGCTCAGGGGAGCCCAAGGACTGTATAAAAGTCTTCATTCCCATTTAGAGGGAAAGTTGCAATGTATTTATTAAGTATGAATGCAAGCATATTGCCACGATAAGAACTGCGAAGGACCCTGCAGGTTGGGGCAAGATTTTTAATTTAGTATTTCAAATTTAATTCAATTCAACAAATATTTAATGAGCTCTAACAAGCTGCCAGTCCTGTGCTGGGGATGCAGAAACGAGCAGTCAGTGACCCTCAGTGAGAAGCATATAATCAAAATGACAGACACAATTCAGATAATCAGTTCTGGTGTTGGGAATAAAATGTAAAGAGAGCAAAGAAGAGGGTGGGATAAATATTTGCAAAGAGCCTTATGGAGCTAGACCATGTGGATCAAAAAAAAATGCATGTCTGCATAATTAAAATATCTCATTATATAATTATGGATTATAAATTATAATGGTATGTAATACATTATCTTCTTCCTTTCTCTCATTAAGTGATCTCTGAAGTCATCTGTCTAAATGACAGTGAGCAGTAGTCAACCTCAAACAGGACAGAAGTATTTTTAAAATGAAATTACCAGAGACAAAGGCATATTCCGTTTATGGAAGAGATCCAAGGCAAGTGTCACCAAATGACACCAAACTCCTCTAGTTGGGATGAAATCACATAATGCACCCCATATGCCTGATTACTGCCGCCCCTTTGAATTTTTTTAAGAACTGTTTACTGCATAGGGTCATTGCAAAGAAACTATAAAGCTATAAAATGTGGAACAGGTCACCTGACCCAGCTACCTATCGATGAATTCGGTGAAAAAAATATAACACGTCCTTGGCAGAAACTGGTGTTGCTGTTGTTATTTCTTTAAGTTAAAAAACTCTAAAGTGAGCAAAAAAGCATTTCTTAGAAATCCACGTGGAAACCTGGTAAATCCTCTCAGACCCTCAGGAAAGAGCCTGAGCTTTGCTTCTGCCTCTACACAGGGTCAGGCTTCTTGAAGCATTTACGACACAAGAAAACTAATTCAAGTTAGACATGCAGCCCCGTGCAGCTCGGCCATGTACCGGAGGCAAGGTTCCTCCGTGCCTTTCTGTGCTCCGAGGCTCCTTCAGATCCAGCTCCTCACACGGGTAGTTTGTGCAATGCTCGACCTCAGGGCCTTCACACGTCTAGGCTTCATCCACCTGTAATGATCTCCCTAGGACTCTCCATGGCTGGCTCCTCCCCGTTGTTCAGGTGCCTCAGCAAAGCTTTCCTTCCTAAAGCACAGATTCTGACCAGCTCTCCTCACTCCCCAAGCCCTGCTGATAATTCTGGTGCTTATTATTTACCAGGGCTCACATTCTTCACTGTGCTTTTGTCCTGACTTTCTACGGTGTAAACGGCTTGGGACTTGGTCAGCCCTGGTTCTGCCGTATCCGCATGGACTAGAAGGGAGCCTTACAAAGAGGAAGGCCTGGGGCTCTGGACACAGCAGGAGAAGAGACCGAGGCTGCGAAGTTAGTGATTCATCCAGAGTTGGAGAGCTAGGGAGTGTCGTGCTGGGATTCCGGCCCAGATGGTGCTAACCAGCAGGTCACACTGCCCCTCACTTACACCCATGTGGAAAGCAGCTCACAGAGGAGCTAGGCTCACTGAGCCAGGGTGGGCATTTTCTGTCCTCTGGGAGAGGGGACAGAAATACACCTGCTCTGTTAGCAGCAGGCTCCCATTGTGCACGGGAAAGGTCAGGAGCTGAAGTCAGGGGATGGATTCCATGACCTCAAATTTCCACTCTAACCCTAGCCATCCACCCCACTTCGACATTTCAATTAGCCTCTGTGATAGGCAATGCCCCTGCCAGACGTCCATGACCTACTCCCTGTGACGTGCGAGTGAGCAGGTTACACTGAGCGGCAGAAGAACTCTGCAGATGCAATGAAGGTTAGGGACTGAAAGTAGGCAGCTTGTTCCAGACTATCCCCATGGGCCCTGATCACATGAACCCTTAACAGTGGAAGAGGAAGGCAAGAGAGTCAGCCAGAGAGATGTCAAGGCAGAAGAAGCAGAAGAGACCAGAAGCGTGGCAGGGACTGCACCTGCCATGTTTGCTTTGAGATGGAGGAGGGGACCATGAGCCCAGGAATGAGGGCTTCCTCGACAAGCCGGGAATGACCCTCAGTGCACAATCAGCAAGCAAACCAGCGTCAAGAGCAGTCACCCCAGGGAAGGGAGCTGCTCCCCTCTCCTGGGAGCCCAGGGCTCACAGCCCACTCGTCCAGCTGGGAGCCCAACATGGCAAGCAGGTGGAGGGATGAGTTCTGGTTCACAAGGAGTTTCCAGAGGAACCGAAGCAAAACGGAAGGCTGAGCTGGACTTCGGGAAGGGAGGAGGAACCTGGAGATCATTTCAGAGCTCCCCTCTCTGAGACCGTGTGTCCTCCCCCTGTTCTCGGAAGAGCCCCTTGTTTCTTTCTGGGAAATCACCCTGTTTGGATTTAGTCTGTGTGGTTTGAACGGAGCCCAAATGTTCTAAGGGTGGACCTGTGACCAGAGTTAGAAATAGACAGACATGTGACCAGGCAGAGCCAATCAGAACATCCATCCTCTGGGTCACAGTCATTGGTTCAGGGGTGAGCCTCTGGCTCAAATCAGACCAATGAGAGGCAGGCCTGGGATCTCCCCCGGGACCTCAGTGTTTAGGATGGCCCCTGACACATAGTAGGTGCTCAACAAATAGCATTTAATTAATTACTTCATATGTGCTGCTATTTAGTTGCGAGCAAATCAAACTTTGCAAATACATATGCTTACTTTGGCAATGGTTTAAGTGAGGTTCCTAATTATGATCTCTGGCACTTCGCTTACTTGTTTTCCGGAAAAGGGTGGATGTCTCCCTTGATAGAGTGAATGTTTCCAGCGGGACAAGCATTACATTTCTGCTGCGTGCTGCTACAGCCCTGGTGTCTAGGAGAAGACCTGGAACACCGCAGACACACGGGAAACGTCCGTGGAATGAACGAATGGCACGGTCTACTCCCAGCCTCAGAACTGTTGCTCCTCCTGGACTTTATGCTCCGGCTTGTCTGGGAATTCAGTTCAGACTCTGATTCTCCGAATTGAAAAGAGTGAACACACTCAGTGTAATTCAACCAGAAACAGGTGCCAACAACAGACCTCGCTGTACTTGGCCTCTAAGAAAGCCCCAGCCCACGGGTGGGGGCCACTGATGCGAGATTCGGTTCAGTGGACCAAATAGGTCATGTGCGTTACACGCTGAACTGAGCCAAAGCAGGTGTTGGGTCCATCTATCGATCACATCAGGAAAAGCTTCTTGTCTTGGAGTCAGTCTAGAAGAAAATGTGCAAGCCCGACCACTGGATGACCATTCACCTAATTAAAATATTAATTATTAAATACATCAGGTGGCGAAAGAGTGCAGAAAATCACACAGCACCCCTGTCCCCACCCAGCTCAGGAAATAAGATACAGGTGTGCTGAAGTTCATGGGAACCCCCACCTCATCCCATCCACGCCCTGCCCTCCTCAGAGACAGCCATTCTCCCGACGCTTATATGATTTCCGTGTGTATTTTTTTTTATGTTGTGCTTTCTCTATGTGATTATGTATTCATAAAAATGTATGGCATTTTTTGCATGTTTTAAATCGTATATAACGGTATCTTGTTCTAGTATGCTCTGGCAACTCACTTTTTAATTTTTATATTCAATTTTACATTTTAAAGGCTTTATCCCTGCTAAAACATGCAGCACTAATTAATTTTCATGGCTGGTTAGCATTTCCCTGGATCAATACAGGAAGGTGTGTCTGTCTCTGGTGCTCCTGCTGGTGGGCATTTCAGCTTCAGTGCCTCTCTGAGCACAGAGTACTGGTGAGAAATCAGATTCTGGGGATGAAAAGGCTCAGCTCAAACTCGCCTTCCTTAACTTTGCTCCCTTGTGAAAGTCACTTCACCCTTCTGAGCCTCTGTTTGCTCATCTGGAAAATGGGGATCATAATCCTGAGGATTTCTGAAGACTGTGAGGAATTAAATAAAATGGATGGGTGAAAAGCATCTCAGAATCTTCAAAATGCTGAAATAGGACAGAGTTGAAATCCCAGGGACTGGAACGTCCAATCTCAGTTGACTAATGCCGCATGAAAAGCAGCAGCCCGTCACCAGGTTACATTCATCAAGCCAAGCCCTGCTCATCCACCCAAGCCTCCTCCTCCAGGAAGGCTCCTCTGGTTGTCCGCTGGGACTGCATGGTCCTCTCTCTTCTCTCAGGTCACTTGCTGTCCACATCACTTCCTCGGGGACTTGAACAGTAGTGTGCATGTTCAGACAGTCCCTCACTCAGAGGGTCTATGTCCCTTGAAGCCCACCATACAGGCCTCTGTAGTAGATGCTCCGCTAAATCATGCTAATCAACAGTCTTCTTCAATTCAGCATCCAGCAAGACAATCCTGATGCCTTCTGCGGGATCTCATTAGTATTGCTTCATTTCATTCTCTAATTCCTAAAACAGAATTACTGAAACAGAGTCCTATCTATTTCTAGACTCATGCATTCAAGTTATACTTTGGCCTGGGGAAAAATATGTTAACTTATGCATTTGCCTTTTCTCTCCCTCTACAGAGTCTGTGAGTTCCATGAGGGCTTGGTCTATTTCTCAGAAAAAAAAAAAAAAAATAGAGAGAGAGAGAAGTGAAGAGGAGAGGAGAAAGAGTGGGGGGGGGGCGGAATGGGAGAAAAAATAACCAGGATTTGCACACAGGACAAGCTAGACACACCTGTAAAAGGGAAAGTGTATTCTAGCAGTTTCTAGGAATCACACACACACACACACACACACACACACACACAGGGGCACAAGCCCCACAGAACTGAACGGGGTTTCTGGAGTCAACAGCCGAGACCTTGGGCAACTGAGGCAAGCCAGCAAAGGGCCATCTTGGGTATGTCTGCACCTGGACTGGTTCTAATCTCTCTGATGATGAAAACGGATTTTCCAAGGCCTGACGATCTAGATTTGGTTCTGGTGGTGCAGAGACATGACCTTAAGCACCACAGAGTCGTAGAGTGAGACAATCTCCTTCAAGTTCTCCTTCAGCCCTCGGTCTGGACCTCAGGGAGAAAGTCTCTGGTCGGGGCTAACCTGTCTCCTTTCGGATGGAGAGAGAGCAGACCTCTGCCCAGGCCCTGCTGCAGGTAACAGTAACTCAACTGAATTTCACTTTGTTGTTTCCTATGTGTGGTCTTTATATCTATGATAACCTTATCTTCGTCATAAGCCGGTCTTCTATTGATGGTGGTAAAGGTCAAGTTTCCTTTTAGATGAATTATATGTTTTGTAAAATGAATTGACTTAAAGACAAAGTAAATAATTATACACAGGATGCATATCTGGTGAAACTCATGAAAATCACACATCGTTGATACAGTAAAAAGCAAAACCACCAAATGGTAAGGTGGTTGGCATTAAGGAAACATCAGACAAAGCACATTAGTATATCTGAAATGATAAATCAGCCGTAATGACCAGGCAGGGGGAGGAACTCTTTCCCAGAATGAGACAAAAGCCCCAAATATCCTAACCTTCCATGCTCATTACATTTTATTGGCTGGGTCGCCAACTGTTGGCAATCCACATACCTTATTCGGGATCAGTCTTATACTACTTCTAAAGTCAATCGTCCACCCAACAAATATGCATTGATCACAGAGAGGTCATGTGGCATGCTGAAGATTGCACAGCTCGTTCAGGGGTGACTGGGATTCACACGCAGATGGCCCAAATTCAGTCCTCACTCTTACCCGCTCTGCCCCCCGTCCCATGAGATCTCACAGATCTGAGCAGCCCCTCTGTGACCAGAGAAAGGGCTGTTACAGGAATCTAGGAATGAATTCTCCCAGGGTCTCCCTCAAACTTTCTTGGTACCACGATCAATCCAATTCCACCCTGACAGTGCCCAGCCCCAGCACCGCACACACTCCACACGGTGTGTGTCTCCACCCCCCTCAATGCTGGAGGTTTCTCAAGGCATTGTCAGATTTAGATACCAGTAGTTAACCTGAACCTAATTACATGTCACTGAAAAAGAAATTCAATTCTTGCTAAAATTGGGACTTCTCAAAATCAGACTGAAATAGCAAAGGGACATGTAAGGAGAAAATTCACAAGAAAAAAATATGAAAATGGCTGTCCAACAGATGAGAAAGTGTTCAGACTCACTCATAATTAGGTGAAAATTAAAACAACACTGAGATGCCACGGCTCGGCTAACAGAATGGCAAAAAATTACAAAGCACGCTAACACATGTTGCTGGCGAGGCTGTCAGCAAACATGGCAACTCTTAGGTAAACTGCATATGCACTATGTCTTGACCCAGCGATCTCACTTCTAGGAAGCCACCTGAAGATATTCCCCCCCAAACATATAAAAATACGTGCACACAAGCTGACTCCTTATAGCACTGTTTGTAGCTGCAAAATATTGGAAACAATAAAACAATAAAAACATGTCCGGACATAGAGGAGTGGTTGAATAACTTGGGGTGCATCCACAAGTGAAGCACTAGGCAGCTACAGCAGAGGATGGGGGGCGGGATGATGGTAGTGGGGGAGGCGGTGTATGGGAACTCTCTGTTCTTCCCACTCAGTTTTGCTGTGAACCTAAAACTGCTCTAAAAAACAAAATCGATTTAAAAGGAAGAGGGGAAGGAATGAGGAACTGAATTGGGTGTCATTTCCAGGACCTAGTGTTAAGCGTACACGTGAGCATCTGTAACACACACCCCCTTGGTGCAGAAGGAAGAGGGTGTAAGAGAACGCACATGCATCTGCTTATTGGTGCAAAATAATCATAGGGAGGATAAACCAGAAACAAAAAAGATTGGAATGGAATGTGAACAGCACTGACGAGCCTAACCATATTACAAATGAACAACACAGCCACACTAAAGGATAGGAGAAGGAAAAGATCCGGCCTGAGTAGCTTTGGAAACTGTCTCTTAACTGGATACTGTAGGCTAAAGGCAATGAGCACTTCTGAAACAGCTTACACTAGGAATGAATAAGTACAGAAACATAGGCCATGAGAGCTGGGTTTCTCGATGTCAGAAAAAGAAGGTAAAAGTAAGAAAATGGGAGAAGGACAGAATGAACCCTGGTGATTTACTGCAATCAGAGGTATCAATATGAATCGGGTTTGTGATGGATGGATGGATGGATGGATGGATGGATGGATGGATGGACGGACAGATGTGTGTGTGTGTGCTCGCGCAGATATATGGGTTGGTGTGCATATGTACATTTCCTAGCTCTGTCTGCATACTGGGCTTTGGAGCAAGCAGCCCACCTAGCACTGAGACCAGTGAAGTGCAGGGCTTGGCAACGTCCCCTAAACCCCCTGGCACAGCTTAAGAATGTTCTACATTTGAAGTAAGGAGACACACAGCCAGCCAGACTGGAGGGTAAAATGCTCAGATTGGATCTTCTAAGGAAACCGTTAACTTCTCCTTGAGTTTCACATGCAGAAAAGGAAATGAAAGGAAATATGAATCTTAAGGAAGTTTTCTTTAATTATAAATAGGTTTGTTACACCTCCCAAGGATTGATTCACAAGAAATTTAAGGCATGTTCTCCTTAATGACTGTGGCAAATTCCTCAGGGAATTCGAGGACGTTTACCCTTCTGTCCCACCCTGCCTCAAGCATAATGTAAGACAAATTTTGTCTAAAACCTTATATGGAAAGTCATAAACATCAGCAGGCAGGTCCTCATTTTGTCCCGGAACGAGCTGACCACAAAATGTCCTACCAGGATTTAGGAACATGTTATGAAGCCACAGGGACATGTATTGATAAATGCCTCATGCCTGGGCAAGCCATCATCCCCCTGTTTAATCTCAAAACCCAGTGCGGTACCATCAGTCTTTTTTTCCATTAATAGGTGGTACAGCTGCTGTCCACATACTGAATGAGAAATGAAACTATACGGGCTCCAGCATTTTCTGAGATTGCCTCCATCACCCCACTGCATGAGGCGTGTCCTCAGAGGAGAGCGTGACAGAGCCTTCGGGAGGCCCAGCTACCGGCGGGCTCCTGTCGCTGCCCTCATTATGAGCCACGAGCTGGGAAATGGGTATAAGCGTATTCACCCATGCATCCACGTACACACACATCCATCTATTCATCTATCACTAACCAGACTCACCTTGAAACCTCTGATTTAAATAAGAATAAGCTCAGAGTTTCCAAAAGAGAGCAAGAGCCCATGTCCCACGATGGGAATGTTCTACACGTTAACCATTCACCAGTGAGAGGACACGAGGGTTGTTTGCAGTTTGGGGGTTATTGCCCATAAAACTGCGATGAATATTCACATAAAGTTTTGGTGGGGACAGAAGTGTGCATCTGCGACAAATGCCCGGGAGTGGCTTGCCTGGTAAGTGGGTATGAATTTTTAAGAAACAGCCAACTTTTGGGCGCCTGGGTGGCTCAGTTGGTTAAGCGACTGCCTTCGGCTGAGGTCATGATCCTGGAGCCCGGGATCGAGTCACATCGGTCGCCCTGCTCAGCGGGGAATCTGCTTCTCCCTCTGACCCTCCCCCCTCTCATGCTCTCTCTCTCTCCCATTCTCTCTCTCAGATAAATAAATAAAATCTTTAAAAAAAAAAAAAAGAAAAAGAAAGAAAAGAAACAGCCAACTTTTTCCAGACTGGTTGTACCATTTCACATTCCCACCAGCGATGTAGGAGAGATCCAGTTTCTGCACATGCTCACCACCATTTGGCAGTGTGCGTGTGTCCACGAAGTCTTTATTTTAAAGTCAGTGGTGAGTTGGTCACAGAAATTAATTCAGGGATGCCCAGGGGACCCACAGGGAATGGAGACTTGCTCTGGGGAGGAAGCTTTACACTCATGCAAGAACCTGAGCGACCAAGAACCCAGGAGGTGCCTGAGCTGTCCACACAAGGTTCTCCTGTGCCTCCATCTTGAATCCGGGACCTTGGTCTTCCCTAGAAGCCCCGCCCCCACGGCCTTCCTTCACATCCCATTGGGCAGATCAATGTCATGTGACCACCCTTAGCTGCAAGGGTGGCTGGGAACTGTATTTTCCTTTCATCGGGGCACACTGCTCTGCAAAAAAATCTGGATGCTGTCAGGGAAGAAGGGGGAGTAGTTACTGACTTAGGGTCAGTCACATTAGCAAACAGCCCTACAAGGAAGTAATCACCAAAAGAAATAAAAAACAAAACCAATAAAGAATTTAAAATGGCTTCCCCTTAGGAGCAAGGCTGGAAAGAGAGAGAAATGCACGAGGGCGATTTCGTTTTTCATTATATGCCTTTCTGGATGATGGATGTTTGGTTCTTAATAAATCACTTATAGTCCCATGAGCTGAGAGAACTTAGCAATATTCCACAGGCATTCCTTACCCTGCTCCCATGTGATAATTGCACTTGACATTATTTGTTCCAATTCTGCAAGTACTTTCTCTGATCTAGCCTCCTAGTTGACTTAAAATGGAATCTCTCAAAAGGTGCTTCTCTTTTTTCTATACAGTCTCCTTGAACAAGAATAGCTATTTGCATTTATGAGTGGGAGGGGGGGGATAAGACCGTTAGATTCTAAAACAGGGATGGTTTTACACACTAAGTGTTGACCCAGTTGTGCAGTGTCTCTTTCAAGTAGGAGATATGAGAAGATTTGTTTTTCACCTGACCTTGGCAACTTAGTTTTTTTTTTTTTTCTTTTTTTCTTTTTTTATTCATGAGAGACAGAGCGAGAGAGAAAGGCAGAGGGAGAAGCAGGCTCTCAAGGAGCAGGGAGCCCGATGCGGGACTCGATCCCAGGACCCTGAGATCATGACCTGAGCCGAAGGCAGACGCTTAACCATCTGAGCCACCCAGGCGCCCGGCAACTTAGTTTTTTTTTTACACCAAGATATATGGAGAAGCCCACTTAACAGAGGATAAATTACCCACACACTATAAGCTCCACGTTGTCTAAACAGCTTGTTAAAACCCATCCTTCTCATATGACGTGGGGCTCAATTTCTAAAGTCTGCAAGTATGGCATCAAAATTACTCCCGAAAAGTATCTTAAATCTCCCATAAAGGACAAAACAATTCCACCTCTTAATATATCCAGCATAACCAGTTTTTTCTTGAGTGTCGTGCCAGATTACTATTTCTTTGGTCCATCTCTGGATGAACTTCAGTTTAGGCAATGTTTTTATAAAATAAAAAACATAAATACACATACACAATCACACACAAGTGAATGCACACACACACACAGTCTGAATCCCGCCTCTAAAGACTAGACTGATTGTCAAAACCAACAGAGAAGGAGAGAGATGGGAGATTCACCATGTGCTCAATCCAGGCACGCACATATATACTCAAATGAAACAGACAAGAAAGATAATCTCCTACACACTATCACACCTCCGCATATGTGGGGCCTTGTTTTTTCTAGAGTGTGGAAAGGGGCACCATTATAAACTTTAGGGAACACTACTGGAGACAAAGCAGTGTATTGAGTTGTCAGGGAACCTGAGAAGGAGAGTGGATTTCTCTGGGATTCCAGGCTGTGCATGTACATTACTGAGAAGCAAATGCAACTTTTCAGGATCAGTTGGCAGAGGGTCCGGGTGTCCTACCAAAGTGCTTCAAGCCCAGCTTAAACCGTTTCAGGAAGAAGAGGAAAATGATTTCCATGAAGGTGGATTTGGCTTTTGACAACCAATGGGTCCAGAGAAGGGTGGAGCCAGGGGCCCCAGAGGCAAAACGCAGAGACGCGGGCGACCGGCGGACAGTTTAATCCACGAGGCCCTGCAGACCCTCACCCCTGTGCAGCGGCAAGAAAGAGGTACTCTCTCTTTTTTCTCCTCCTGGACCCGCACCCCAGGACCCAGGCATCAGCTGTGGGCGCAGGCACTGTCCCTGCAGAGCTGAGGCCTTGCTCCCCCTGCCGGGGAGGGGGCGGGCACCACGGCCTGCAACTCTCCCCGCCCCTCCCGCGGCGTCCCCGCGGTGACCCCAGCCCCACGTGCGCAGAATAAAAACAGCAAGAGTCATAAGGCCAGCTGGTCTCTGGAACACTGACGGCACTGTGCTTTGTGCCCAAGGTGCCCGCTAAATCCCCTCAACTCCAAGAGGTTCATTCTCTCCGTGCAGGGGGACTGAGCGGACAGCCTCAGGTATGAGCCTCCTGGGAAAACTAGTCCTGTAAGATAGACTCACACCTGCTCGCCCCAGACACCAGCGTCTTTGAGCCTGACAATCTCTACTGCAACCCCCCAAATCACATCGGACTGAATCTAGGGTGTCGAGGGTGGTTCCCAGATTTCTGCCAAGCCGGAGTTTTCTGTTAGCTGCCTAGTGAGCCCGCCTTCTTGCGTGATCCAAGATCTGCTCTAGGACCTGGCTTGGAAGGAACAGGCGCAAAAAGCCAGGCCCTCCGTCAGGGCTCCCCAGTCCCAATTAAACAAGCTGGGGGTACGGATGGGGGGCCAGGATGTGAGCCCGTGTTTGTGCATAGGGGTTCACATAACCTGCCCCACTTCCTGGATCCTAAATGCCACAACGTGTTCAGTGTGGAATGGGAGTCGACCCCATGGAAACCCGCCGTGGGGGACAGTAAACGCTTCCCCTCAGCCATGCTCCCTCCTCGCTCCTGGGAACAGAACCTAGTTTGGTTCCAGGTGCTCCACATGGTTCCCGGTAGGGGTGCTGAAGATCCTGGAACGGGCAAATTTGTCCCAATTCCCCGCATGGCTGCCCATCCAGGGAAAGGGCCGCCCTGAGCCCCGCAGAGGCACTGCTGGTGTTATCAGCGCCCCCGCCAGATTTCCCCAACAAACCCCAAGTTCAGGCTGCCCCGCCTGCGGAGGGCCGGCGCGACAGACGCCCACTCCGGCCTTACCTGTGCCCGGCCACGCGCCAGCACCAGGCTTAGGGCCCCACACATCCCCGGGAGATGGGTCTGGAGCGCTCCCTGCGGCCCCGGGCGCACGCCGCGCGCTCTGTACCTGCGGGATGGTCCTCACTCCGGCGGCTCGGGCTCTGGCGGCTGCAGGCGCGTGGATCCGCGCAACTTTTCTCCAGCCCCTCCCGCCGCCCCGCTTCCCGGCCCCGCCTGGGTCCCGGCCCCGCCCACCTGCGCCCCGGCCCCGCCCCGGTCCCAGATCTCACCCCGCCCACCCGCGCCCCGCTCCCGACCCGTCCCAGTTCTTACCCCGCCCACCCTGCGCCCCGCCCCCTCCCCCGCCCGGTCCTAGATCTCACCCCGCCCACCTGCGCCCCGTCCTGGCCCCGGCCCCAAGCCAGGTGAAGGTGGAGAACCAGAGCCCTCCAGCCGGAAGAGGAGCCTGGGAGAATTCCTCTAGGCCAGGAGGGGCTGCACGAGAAAAAGAGGGAAGGGGCGCTGGGCTGCTCCGGCAGACCCCACGGGAATTCGTTACTTTGCCCCTAATTTCTGCTGTACCCGCTTCTGGCCTTAGCTCTCCGCAGCGTAGCCCTGGAAGGTTGGAACCCGGTTGGTTCTCCGCGCCTCTGAGTGGAGGGTGGTAGGCGCTCTCTCTGAGCTCTGCGGGGGTGTGTGTGTGTGTGCGTGTGTAAGCACACAACAATCCGGTGAGGCCACAACCTGCACTTGGAAACCGCGGTTTCTTGAGCAAGGGGACAGGACAGATGAGATGGGGAGACGGCCAGGAGGAGTAGAATGCGGCTAAGAAAACGTTCCGACCCAAAAGGTGGTCTGTAAAATACTGATTCTTGGAGTTTTCGATGACAGCAGAGAATTATTTTCTTGAACGAGTGATGCTAATTCCCCCGTTGTCCTCTTTGGTGGCTGCTGCAGACGGAACCCAGGGGAGAAGTCGGAAGGAGGGGACAGGGAGCTTGTTTCTGCAGCCCAAAGGGCTGGGGGATTTTTTTTGTTTTCATCAGAGGAAGTATTTTTGGGCTCTCCAGATCAGTGGGAAATAAAATAGATCCCATTATTCCTGGCTGAGGGATGGGGGCCTGCTTTACTCTTCTTCCCTGACCTGCCATCCATCTGTAGGTTTATGATTTGTGGTTCCCCACACTCATCATTTTTTTCCTCTCCATGAGAATACCAGCCTCCCAGTTGGAGAGCCATATGCAGATTCCAGATCAACTACCATGAGGGAGTAATCAGGGAGGTCTCCTAGGGGGAGTGACTGACTGAGAGAAGGCTCCTCTATGACCTCTTCTTGCTGCACCCACCCCACTCCCTCCCCCTGCCCCCAGCCTATCTGTCCCCTAGGAGCTGCTTTACATCTATTAATCCATTGAGCTCTATGGGATTGCTCTTTTTTTATTGTCCCTTTCAAAAGGTCAGGGAATTTAGATACAGAGAATGTAATCCCTATGTACAGAGGATTTAGTTGAATAGGCAATTCACTATCTATTATCGTGTTTGTTTAGCTCTTTGCATATAATCTGTCTTCAACTCCTCCACTCCTCCCATCCAAAGTGTAAGCCCGGTGTGGATGGCTTCCTACGTTCTACTCTCCCCACCCCAGAATTCTCAACAACTCAAACAGTGTGTACTGCAAGTAAACAATTGTCAGATGGATGAACCTTGTGTATTTGCATAGTATCGTGGCCCATTTTACCAGTGAGGGAATCTAGATTGAGAAATGCCAAGTGAAATCACCTAAAGGCAATATTTACTGAGCATCTCCTTCAAGTTACAACACTATTCTAAATGTAATATTTGGGTGAAGTCAGTCTTCGTGGACACCTGTGTGCATGTGCTCTTAGTACACGCATTTTTTAAGATGTAAGGAGATTCACTAAATTGCCCAGGGTCACATTGGTAGCATGTGATGGAGCTGGGATTCAGAGACAGGGAGTCTGCCTTCAGAGCCCACATTTGCAACCCCTTTACTAGAATCATTTGGGCTAAGAAGTGCCTGGAATTCACACCTGTCCTTTGCACCAGGCATCTTGATGACCTGTGTTGACTCTCCCTTCCAAGGTCACCCCTCTGTGTCAGGTCTTGTCAGCTAGATTTTTCTACCTTGAAGAAAAGGAGAAACGTTGATTTTTCACTCCTACTGAGCAGTGCAGGAAAGCACCCCAAAGCAGTTCCTTCTCAGGGGTTGAAGCTTAACTTGAAGTCAGCCTTTGTGGACATTACTGTCCGCACAAGGGACCCTTACCCAGTGTCCCTGGATAAGATTCGGGCAGCTTTTGTCTGCGCAATCAACTATTATGATTGGCTCCCAAATGCCCACTCTTATTCCTTGGCCTGGTCCGTCTTGGAACCCGTCTGCTTGAAGCACAGGGTCTCGACAGAGCAGAGCATGAACTGTCCCCCCACAACCTTCCACTCTGGGTTCAAGCTCAGAAAAAACACCCATGTGGTGTCAAAGATTGCATAACAGAGCTCAGATTTTGTGGCAGATGGAGTCCGTGCATTACATCCACCTTCCCTTTATCCGATTTGCACACATTATAGTAGGAACTGACACTCAGATGGCCCTTCTTGGGAGCCGGTTTGACATGAACTAATTCATTGAATCTCTACGACAACGCCACCAGGTTATTATTTTTCCTAATCGTTTTCAAAGATGAAAGAATATAGAGACAGAGGAGTTTTGTTTATCAAAAACCAGTCATGAGAAGGCCTGGCGTTCAAAATCTGGCTGCAGAGTCCACATTTCAGGCCACACCGCTAGCTTACATCTCTGTGCTCTTCCTCAAGAAGAACGTGTGTTCTTCTGCATTTCTCTTTACTCCCATACTCACCCAATTCTTCGGGCCACCAAATGTGTGGGTGTTTTTCCCACCAAGCAGTTCTCCAATTCCTTGTCGACACCAAGTGGATGTCCTATGATTCCGTCTAATTCTGCTACTGTCTACCTGGATCCCACACAACAAGGGCTCAGTCCCACAAGACTGCCCCCTCCAAGACGCCAGTCACAGGATTGTCACCGTGCTGCTGACCCACCTGCTATAAATCAGTGGTTCCTACAAACCCCTCCACGGATTCTGTCATTCCCCTGAGCGGCTCACAGAACTCAGGAAAACAGTTTACTTACTAGCTTACCAGTTCATCGTGAAAGGACATAACTCAGGACAGCTGGATGGAAATGATGCAGAGGGCGAGGGATGTGGGGAAGGACACAGGGTTTCATGACGTCTCCAGGTTCGCCAACCAAGCTTATGTTTGAGGGGTTTTTATAGACATCTCTTCACATAGGCATGAGAGATGATCACCTCAGTCTCCAGCCCCTCTCCCCTCTCTGGGGCTGAAATCACTAAGCTTCTAATCATAGGTTCGTCTTCATGGTGACCAGCCCCCCTCCAGCACCTCACCAAGAGTCACCTCCTTAGAACAAAAGACACCCCTATGAGCCAGGAAATTCCAAGGGATTGAGGAGGAGGGAGTCAGGAACTGGGGAGAAAGACCCCAAGATATATGTCTTTTTATATCACAATAGCACAGGATAAAATCCAAATCTATCCATAAGTACCACTTCTGTAAACCCATTTTTCTTCCCTCTCGCACATTTGCTTTTAATGCACCTCCGTGCTTTGGCACAGTTCTATTACAATGCCTTACTTATCTTGCAATCAGATGATGATGTTTATTTAGTATGTATCACATACAGAACCCAAAATTTGGGGTGGAAATATGAAAAGGAGATCCTGTCATGAAGGAACTAATGAACACTAGGTATAGCAGACAGAATAATGCCCCCCAAGGATGTCCCTATCCTGATCCCTGAAACCAGAGAATATGAAAATTAAGATTAAGGACTTGAAAGTATGGAGGTGATCCTGCATTCTCCACGGGCACCTGCATGTGGCAGAGGAAGGCAGCCGAGGGCTGAGTGATGCCATGACGGGACATCCAGGAAGGAGTCTAAGTGTGAAGGTTTGACCCACGGTTGGTGGCTTTGAAGATGGAGCAAGGGGGCCACAGGCCAAGGAATGGCCAAGGGCTCTCGGAGCTGGGACCAGCCTTCCTTCAGCAACGATATGGAGACCTCAGTCCTAAAACCAACGAGGAACAGGGTCCATACAATAACCTGAACGAGCAAGGAAGAAGGGCATTCCCCGCAGAGCCTCCAGGAAAGAATGCAGCCCCCTGCACCTGGCTTTCAGCCTTGTGAGGCTCAGGGCAGGGGAAGAGCCAAGCCCCCCGGACTCCTGAACATACAAAGCTGTGCGATCATAAATGTGTGTTGCTTCAAGTGCCTGAGTTTGTAGCAGTTACGGCAACCCCCTTCGTCACAACGTGCTGGCTTTATTACCCAGGACAGGCTAGGTCATGCTGTGACGAGAAACAACCCCGTCGTCTCCGTAGTGTTAACAGAACAAAGCTTCTCCCTCGGGCTTTGCGTCCAGGGCATGTCGGCTGAGCGCTCTGCACCACTGCCTTCCTCTTCGGAACCAGGCGGATGGAGCGGAGACGTGGCAGGGAATGCACCGGTTAGAGCTTCTACCCTGATGGCGCCCAACATCATCCCCACTCACATTTCTTTGGCCCACAAAATCCTATGACCACGCCTACACTTAAAAGGATCGCGGATGTGCAATCCCGCCCTGTCTTGAAAGGAGAGAGAGAGCCACAGTACCACACTGTGTGTGTCCGTGGTGGGTGAAGGAAGAGTCAGGAGGGCGGTCAGGGTGGACAGCCTTGGGTATTTGTGCCCGGTGTTGCTCCAGACGCACTCAGTGGGGATGTTTTGTTGTTTTTCAGTGTTGCAGTGGGTCATTTTCCTTACGTTGGTTGGACGTAGAATACGCGGATGTTATTAATTACACTCCGTAAGCATTTGCTACCGAGCAAGTGCGAGGAGAGAGAAAAGTGCAAGCGTGTTACGTTGTCCGGTTGTCATTATCCTCTCTGTGCCGCTGGTGGGGTCACAGAGGCTGGGGAGGTTTAACAGGCACCCTCTTGGATAAAGTGTTTGGAGCTGAGTTTTTAAGTAAAACGGCAGCCGGCCTTGTGATGCCCTGGAGGGGCAATGTCCTGGGCTTGGGGGCGCACGCATGGAGGGTGATCGTGTCTTCTTGCAGAATCGACCCTTTCTCATAACGTCCCTCCTCCTCCTGGTAACAGCTCTTGCTCGGAAGTCTACTTAGCCTGATGTTAATACGGATACTCAAGCTTTCTTTTGCTTAGTGTGGACCTCCTAATATACCATTATTATTATTCTTTAAACTTTAGCCCAAATAGGGCTTTCTGTGTGTCATGGGCTGGAAGCAGAAGTAACTGACCCCTCTTTCACTGATCCCTTAAACTTCATATAGTCCATTCCAGACCCTCCAGATTCCCTGCGTGACTCAAGAGCAGCCATTCTGTTCTATCTTAAGACTACGCATGCCTAGATTAGTCTTCTTCCTGTGCACCTGGTCAGAGTGGACGCAGCTCCTTGAACTTGAGCTAGGTCTGATGACACTGTTGACATGTGGGATGGTACAACTAAAAGATAAGGGGTACATGGCTCTTGGTACTATCACTGAACTACATGATGGATCAACCTCGGAGCTGCTCCCTTGTTATTTGAGATACCGAATGTTATCATTTAAGCCACGCCAGTGACTTTTCTGTGACTGAGCCAAATCCGCAGGCTCAGGACCGTTTAGACCTGCACGCTCAGCCCAGCTCTGCTGCTAACTGGTTTTGTGACTTTGAGTGGGTCACTCGTCCATATTGGCTCTCTTGTTCTTGTATCTGCAAAATGGTCTGTCTAGCCCCAGACAATCAATCTCGGAGCCCCTCCGGGTTCTAAAATTTTAATCTCTTCTAGTTTAATTCATTTGGCCTTCAGGATTAAAGCACTGGATTTTCCTGGCAGCAAACCTCCTTTGGAGGGAGCTGAGGCACATGCAGGAGCCAGCTGGCATGCACCGGGATCTTTAAACAAGATGTCCCACTTAATCCATCAGAGTAAGCCCACCAGATGCTATTACATGCCCCATTTTACAGACATTATCGTCAAGGCCCAGAGAGCTTTAGTCACTTGTCCAAGGGCACCCATTGGGAGGCTGACAGAGCAAGATTTAGAATCCAGGTCCATCTGAATCGCAACACCTGTGGTTTTTCCTGCTTCCCGAATCTCCGGGAGAGAAGGAGAGGGATTGCCTTTCTCTAAGACCATAGTGAGAGGTGGTTTTTCACACTAGAGCCATTTCAGAGTTATTTGTAAAATATTTGCACACCCAGACAACATCATAAAACCTGGATGTTTGGAATGACAGAGAATTAAAGGAGCAGAGCCTTGGACATCTGGCAGGTTCCTGGTCCCCATGTGAAATGTACGCTCTTGCAAGTAGACTGAGTCATTACAAGAAACTCAGCCTGTCTACACAGCATCTACTTCCCTCCTCCTCAGAGATTGGACTCGATATAATAATTCTCATCAGCACTAAATTCAATCAGGGCGTTCAGCCATCTGATCAATATTGCCAGAAGGGGCAATTCATAAGCTCCGGAGAGGTGACTTGGAACTGGATTGATTTAATCTGGTGAATAAATTATGCTATATTGGTGCCTTTGTAAACGGGACCCATTGTGTTTGGTTTTTTCCGTAATAAAAAGAGGTGTAGTGCTTGGATGGAAGCATCTAAGTAATTTGAAATACGTGTTTGAACTTCTGAGTCATAAATTCAACTATATGTCTTCAATTCACATACACATTTACCTAAACCTTATCACGAACATGAACTGGATCCTAGCAGAAATCAAGATGTCCACAGGGATGACTGATACAGCTACAGCAACTGTGTGTCTTGCTCCCAAGGTCCCGTCATCTCCTTTGGGTCAGGTTTTGTGAATTCAGGGTATTTGATTTCTACTTGCATAGGTATGGAATAGGAGCCCCTAGACTGGGACCACTTGGAAGATGTTTTCTCCAATAGCGCAGAGTGCAGCAAAAACTTCCAAATTAAAGGTCCCAGATTCCATATAAAGGTCCAGAGATACCTCGTTAATTTTACATCCAACCCAAAATATGAAAGCTCCTTCTTGAGTGAAAAGGGAAATGATGATATTGTGTCACCCTATTGAGCCTGCTTTATGAAATGAGAATCAGGTCAAATTCTACTTATTCTGACAGGTCAGGAGCCTGAGATACCCCTATTACCTGTGTGACCTCATTAGGCTCCTCACTGGCGAAGGGATAGAACAAGATGATGCCATTTGCCGTGAGGGCCCGTGCTCTGAATTTACATGCAACATGGGAGGCAGAAGAGACAACAAGATGAGTCATTACCGTGGGCTAGAGGGAGCTAGGGAATGAGAAGTTGGAGCCCCTGACATAGGTGGGAAAGGGATCCTCCTTTTCGTCTCTCCTGGATGTGCCCTTCGGTGCTGAGAACTCTGGAGCCCACGAGAATCTGGGTCTCCCTGCCCTGTCTACCTCTGCTTAAAGAATCACGTGTGCATTTGGGAGGGATTAAAACAGTCACGGAAATAAGAAGGAGCCATGTCAAGTGCATCAGGAAGGATTTGGCAGAATTAGCAGAACAGTTTGTTGGAGTCATCGTAAACAAACAAGGGTTGTTTGACTCCCACAACAAGGGGTGTGGAGGCGGGGAGCCCAGGGACTCCACACTCCCCTCCACATCCCCCCGGGGACACTGCCTGCTCCCGGCAATGGTGATGTCAGTTACCATGGTTATTTCACAGGGCTGTTTTGAAGAACACTTTGAAAAAGAAACATCAAAGTCCATAGAAAAGTGCCATGTTCAAGCAGAAGATCTCTAGTAAGGAAATTAAAAAAAAAAAAAAAAAAATTCAGGTTCTTCCTTAATGTCCACAGAGGTTGATGGAGTGGTTTTGAAAAGATCATGCTGACTTTAGGGAACAGGCAAGATGCTCTCCCGATTACAAGTAACCATTAATTCATCCAAAACAAAGCTTGCTTATTCAAGTAGGTCAAACGGCTTTCATAAAATCTTACTCAGTTTTTAGAAAACCCTCTGGTTGTACAATAAAATAAAGATTCTAGTTTGTAATCCCTGTGATCCGGGTAACTAATTCTTACCAGGATGAGAATTTTAACTAATGGAAAAAGGTCCAAAATGCGTATCAGTATTCTAGGCTGGGGATCACCCTGGGCTGTCAGATGTGGGCTCTCTGGGAGGTGCAGAAGGAAGGTGGGAAATCAAGCAGGTGGATTAGCATTCTCGAAATTATTAAAAATGCTAAATACCACCAAAACGGACAGAGTAACTTTCCGGCATGCCTGCAGCTTTATTCTCCACTCCCCAAAAGGGAAATACAACACACATGAAAATAGATTTGCCAAGTCTTAAGTCTTTCAGTTGGCACTGAGGATGATCAATACCTTCCCTTTCATCTGATGCTAAGACCTTGGCTACTTTATGGGTTAATATCACTTCATAACAAATTACTCCCCCCACTGAGTCTCATCACCTGCCACATTGCAACATCAGCTCAAGGTCCAGAAGCCCATCATCGAAGTGAGCCCCACAAGAGGATATAGTAAATGCAGTCAGTTGTATGCAGTTCCTCTCCATCCTCAGACTTTTGAAACTAAAGAGGTAAGTTACTTGCTCCCTCCCACAGACCACTGAATGAAGTTTAAACAGATATTACGGTTTAATAAGTAATTATTATGTAGATACTCCTTTTTGAAAGGAAGGAAAACAAGATCCATAAAGGTCAGTAGTAACCCTAAAATAGAGCCAGGCAAATGCTGGAAGTCTCTTGTTATTAGGGCTCAAAGCCCAGAAATAATTCTCGTGGCTCTCCATTCCACTCTCTGAGCAGAGAGTACATGAAAAAAATAAGTAAACATCTATTTGCTGCTGAGTTCTTTTCTCTGCTGGCTTCCTACCTGTAGGGTTTAGGGGATCCATATGCTTTCTTGAATTTTTATTTTCTATATTTCTTTAAGTTGAAGAGAGTGGTGTTTCTGCTGATAAAATTCTCTCAAACTGTTTGTGGACCTCCCATGAATCACACTGGGGCTCACTGCATTCAATAAAAGCCACCTCTGTGAGCTGCTTCCCTATGATATAATCTAACACACTTTGATTGTTCAATTAGGAGGCAGATGTGAAGTCTCTCTACAGAGCCTCCTCTGAATGACTGAACAATTCTCTAAGGCACTCTCTTTGAACTTTCTAAGATTTTAACAAGTGTCTTACGATCAAATGCTCACTCGTTTCAAGACAACATTTTCTTGGGAGAGCCTGGGATTTCTTCCTTGCTTAAGGAACTTTTCTTAATTTTATCGTTGTTTGCCATTGGGGGAAGCTGAGAATTTTCAAAACCACCGATTGTTTCCCCCCTTTTGTTAAAGATTTTATTTATTCGAGAGCATAGGCAAGAGAGATTGAGAGTGACAGAGAGAGAGAGAACAGGAGCAGGGGCAGAGGGAGAGGGAGAAGCAGACTCCCCACTGAGCAGGGAGCCCGATGCAGGACTCGATCCCAGGACCTGAGCTGAAGGCAGACACTTAACCCACTGAGCCACCCAGGCACCCAGGACTGTCCCTTTCTTTATTCGATTTTTTCATCACACACTATACCATCAACAGCGCCTTCACCACTTTGCTCAAGAATCTGCTTAGCTAGAGCTCCAAGGTCATGGGACATATTTTCTACTCTGCAGAATATTACAGGTGCTGCCACTCCATGACCAGACTCTCCCTGTTCCCATTTTCGATATGTTTCTCGCTCCCTTGTGAGCCATCTCTGCCATCGTCCTCAGCATCCAGAACCAGACTTCTGTGGCTGCCTGACCAGGCCATGTGAGCTTTCTCTGACAAGCTTCTGATCCCCGCAGATGCTGCCCAACATTTGGCTCCGCGCCACCCCTGAATTCCCTGAATTCTTAGGTTTCTGTGGGACAGGACCCCACTTGCAGGCACTGAAATATTCATTTTGTTAGTGTTTCGTAGGAGCAGAGAACAGAATGAGGTGCCGGGTCTTGGGGTGGCAGGGGGAATGGGAAGACATTGGTCAAGGGCACAGGGTTTCAGTCATATGATGAAGAAATGCTGGGGATCTGGCATCCAGCCCCGTGAGCATCGTTAACATCACACTAGTGTATACCGGAAATTGCTGAGAGTAGATCTTACGTGTTCTCACTACAAAAAAAAAAAAAAAACAACAAGAAGAAGGAAAGGAAAGGAAAAGGATAACCATGGGAGGTGAACAGCTGTGTTAGATTGATTCTGGGGATGATTTCACAATGCACGCATACATCAAAACATCAAGTTGTACCGCTTAAATATGTACAATTTTTGTTAATTATACTTCAATAAAGATGGGGGCAAATTACTTCAAATTATCATAGCTTAAGACAGCAAGCCTTTATTATCTCCTCATTTCTGTGAGACAGCTTAATTGGTGGCCCGTGGCTCCAGGTCTCCAACAAGCATGTCACCAAGCTGCGGGCCAGGATTCGCTCACGTCCGGGCTTGCCGGGAGGTCTGCTCTCTCATGAGCAGCCGGAGAAAAACAAGGTGCGATGTCCTAAGCTGCCCAGCTGGTGAGGACCTGCCAACAGCCATGTACAATTAAAACTTGGCTGGAAACAGAGCTGGAAGATCATACTTGGAGGAAGATGCATTCGTTTGGCCACTGGAAGGAAGCATGGTTGCCTGTGATTTTGTAACAAATGAAAAGCAAACAAAGGACCCTGGAATCAGGGAAAAACAGAAGCAGGAGAGTTACTGGGGGCCTCCTTACAGATACCCCAGAGCCACCACCAGCCCTGTCCTCACTCCAGACCCCAGGGCTGGCTGAGCCTGGGGCTACTGGCCTAGCATAGAAATGCGCAGAATATAAAAGAAGCTTTCCCTAAGGTGTTATCAGCTGGGGTCCCAGTAGGAAACAGGTGCACAATCCAGATGGGTCCTTTGAAGACAGTTAAATCAAGGGACCCTTTAGAAGGCAGGAGCGGTGTGAATCCAACCGAATAAAGACAGACACAGGGCTGGCGAGAGTTGAGAGGATCTGTGCCTCCTGTGCCTCAAGAGGAGAGACGAGTGGTTTCCAGAAACAGGAAACGGGGGCCACGGGATGGGTCCATTTCACAGGAGCTGTGGCCTTTGGTAGAGGGACCCGTATGGAATAGCCCAGTGACCTGAAGGGAGCAAACTGGGGGAACCAATTCCAGGTGGCCTGATCATCGTTCACTTGCCTTGGATTCTGAAAGCTCCGTGCCTTGCCGTGAGCGCGGCTCCGGGTCGTGGCTCCGGGTCGTGGTTCCTGGTGAGAGAACAGAGCCCTCGTGTCCTTCCAGGGACAGGTGACACCCCTGCACCCAGACCTACCTCCACCTCACTTTCTCTCCTGCACCAAACACACTCAAAATGTGAATATCCGATGATTCCCAGAAGGTCAATCTTTGGCTTCCTCTCTAAATTCTTCAGATCGACATATCTGGGTGATAGATTTTTATTTTTAAAAGACCTGGGTTTTGAAACGTCTAGTGTCCACCTTTAAAAAACACACACAAATCCCATATCTTTCTTCACTACCATCTTTAGAGAATACTGGAAGCGAAAGTTCGGGTATACTGGTACAATCCAAGCCTTCTCATCAAGTTTTAACAAAGACCTAAGAGGACATTTGAATTAACGTGTGAAAGATATTCTCTTTAGAAGCTCAGTGACTTCTCCCGAAATCAGGCCAGTAGTAACAGGGATTAGATTTAAAAAAAAAACCAAGAAGAAGAAGAAGAAAGAAAAAACAAATTGAAATTTCCGTGCAGATCTGGTCGTGAAAGACAAACCATCGACATGCTGGCTTCTTTGTGGTGCATAGTGGTTCCTCAGAGTGTCTTGGGGTTTTGAGTTTTAACCCAGCAGACTGAAGCAAATGCCTGATTAGAAAGCATTTTTGTATGCAGAGCCCTTAAAAAAGAGATGTTTGCAACTAAAACACTGATAATCAGGCCCACGTGTCCCTTTTGAAGTCAATGAGAAGAGATTTTTTTTTTTTAAGATTTTATTTATTCATTTGAGACACAGAGATATATAGAGAGAGAGAGCATGAGCAGTGGGAGAAGCAGAGGAAGAGGGAGAGGCAGACTCCCCGCTGAGCCAGGAGCCCGATGTGGGGCTCGGTCCCAGGACCCTGGGATCATGACCTGAGCCGAAGGCAGATGCTTAACCATCTGAGCCACCCAGGTGCCCCGAGAAGAGATATTTCTAACACTAACATCAGCAGGGGATAGGCTGGGAGGCTAGCTTGAAATCTCCAAATGTTTTCATAAATGCAGGGATCAGACTCCGGGTCACCCATATTCTCCCAAGTTTTAATTTATTTCCAGAAAGAATTATTCCATCAATTTAGAAAGCCCTTGGGGCTTCGAATGCTCCTTCCCTGTATTCCAGGCTGCACTCCTAGCAAGCTATTTGCTGCCGTGTCCAATTGTAATTATCCTTGAATCATAGATATAATTTTAGTCTGGAATGAGCGAATGTGCAGTAAGATGAATGACTCCCCAGCTGGGTCCAACTTTGAAAAGACTTTCAGTGTGAACACTTGCATTTGGAGAATTAATGAAGACAGTGATGGTTATTCGCATTCCAAAAGAGACTCCCTTTCTTTCTTTAAATGTGAGCCCTCCTGGTCCACGGCATTATATTTGCTTACAGATCATGAGCTGTAAACGTCTAGCCCCATGCGGACGCTCACATGGAGCTGGCTGGAATTTAAAAGCTGGGCTGTGTGAGCCTGGGAAATGCAAAGCGAAAGTGTTCCGTTTGCATCACAGATTAAAAGACAGAGGTGACATTTTCCCGTTAATGTGAAAAAAAAGGGACGGGATTTATCTAAATTAGATCCCAAGGCTGTGTCTGTGACGTAAAATGCCTTTGGGCTTCTCTTTGAAAGGAAAGCAGATGTTAAAAGGAGGTCTGTCCCCAGGGACCGCCTCTTTTTCGTGTTGTTGCCCACCCCCCAAAATGGAGGAATGGGTAGAGAGTATGGGGAACCTTCCACAAGGGGCTAGGAGCACCGCCAACTTATAGGGTGTTGCCTGGCAAGCCTCACCCCCTCCACCCTCCTGCCTCCTCTCCCCCATTCCTCAGCCCTGTAGGCCTCAGCCTACATTCCTTTCCCTTTCGGCAGGGTGCCACCTAAATATTATTTCACACATCGTGCGTGAATCACATTTCGGCAAAAACCACTGTAGTAGAAATATCCCCCTTACTGGAGATAAGCAAGGAGCCTCACCAGGTGCTTAGGCCCTGTTGTTAGCAGGATCATGGACACGAACCCTCCATTGGCACAACACAGTTGGGGGATAAGGGGAAAACCAAGATGGCTTCCAGCATGCGCCTTCTGCTATTCTAACTTATAAACCCATCATCTCATGCCATATAAAGTCAGGATAGTCTTCATTTTGCTGTATTTTCAGACATGAGAGGAAAGACTATAAAAATAACCTTATTTTAAATTTTAAGCATCCAAGTCTCTATTTTGGAAGCGGCTGCAAGTTTCCCACACTCTCCCAAAGAACTCTCTTCTTTACCGGGGGAACACGGAAATAAAAGGGGAGTGAAGACAAAGCCATGCAAGTTGGAGCCATGCAGGGTCATTTGAGGAGAGGGTGACCAGATTTAGCAAATAAAATACAAGACACTCCGTTCATTTGGAATTTCAGTCGAACAACAAATGGTTTTTGTGTAAGGGTATCCCATGCAATGTTTGGGGGTACACTTATACTGAAGTCTTTGTCATTTATGTGAAATTCAAGTTGAACTGGGTGTCATAAATTGTACCTGGCAACCCTGCTGAGTTTACAAAAATGTGTGCTTAGTAAGTGCTAGTTTCTTTTTATTCATTTAGCATTCCTTGCAGAACAATCTAGAAGTAGTTTATTTCCTAGTCTATAAGACATAGCAGAGTGTAAAACACACTCTTATTTCTTTAAGGAAATATTTATGGGGGGAAATCCAAGTATTTTATATCACACATGGGTGGGAAATGCTTTTAAAATGATATTGTAGGGAAAACGTATAATGTTGCTCATGTAAATACAATATGCTCTATATTATGTAGAAGGAAATAGTTCTGGATCTGAATTAATAGCCAACAAGTGCTGAGAAATTACAAACATCACATAGTTAAAAGAAATATATTGGCATCAGTGAATGAATCACGGAAGGCAGCAGCAGAAACACCACAAATGTGCTAGTAAATTGAGCCTATCCCTTATGTTTATTATTATGAAAACAAAAGCCAGTATGGTAGCTCATAGAATATTGGTGACCGAAAAGCAAGGTACCATACAAAATAAACGACAGGGGCATGAATTCCTTTATCACGTTTGCAGTCCGGGCAAATCAAGCAACAAAAACAGCAAAAATATGAATGTGAATCCATGCCCACCCAGGTTGTCAGATGAATGTAGACAAAACAAATATTTCAGCCAAAACAGAAGAATACACAGACGATAAAAAAAAAAGAACTTGGTGAAATGCCAGTGTTATACATGCAGAAAAAAATAAATATTTTGCTGATAATTAGTATAAGACAAGCAACAAGGGAGAAAAACTATCTTGATCAAGAACTCACTGGAACTTCTATTGCTATTTGAGACGTATATTGTGGCAGTAATAAATATGAATCACATACAGGTGGTAACCCAAGTAATAAATATGAAACACACACAAGTGATAACCCAAACCCCACCTATAATTGTCTGAGCATCCCAAGTCTTAATTATTTGGCTGATCAAGAACAAGATGTAAACACGATAATAAATATTATAAGTCAACCACAAATTTCTTAATTCAGTCCTGATTAAAATGAAGAACAAAATCACAAAATTTTCTAGCAACTTTGAGAGCAACTGTAAGAGGAAATAAAAGGAAAGGCGAGCAAATATTTAACCCCTTACTATAACGTTTAAATCAGATTAATTCTTTAGGTTTCTTTTTTATAAATCAGATCATGCTTATTCTGTATCATGTCATCATAACTCTGAGTTTGCTTCTATTATAGAAAGGCAAATGATTTTCTTGTAATATAGACAAATTTATTTAATGATTATAAGGACTGCTGATTTTTAATCGTGAGACTGTGAGTATTGTTATTGAAAAACTACATTCCTAGACAGTATGTTTGGAAAACAACTTTGTTTACTTAAAAAATGGAAACTAGGTTTTCCAAAAGGAGGTTGATTTTACCCAAGAATTTAGGCTAATGAAACCACTAATTCTAACTTCACAGATCTTGCTCTTGGCAATTCAACCAGAAGAAGGGGACTGAACAAAATCTCTTTTCTTTCATCCAGACCAATGGAGGGCTGCCCAGGAAGGAAGCGGTAGATGGAACAACAATGTTAGCCAATTGGGACCTTTGAATTTTTTTTCATTTTGCAGAAGGAGATAGTGAAGGTCAAGTGCAATTGGCCTATGCTCTACATTTCTACATTGTTCCCCGTTTAAGAGCTTCTCTGATCCTGAGGCCCTTCATTTCTCTCTCTTTCATGATTTTCTTATTCATTTTCATGAAAATAATTATTTCCCTTATTATATAAATGCCATTTGTGTTTCATTGGTCCTTGTATTTCTTAAAGGCAAGTTTCACACTTTAGCATCTCCCAGAAGCAGCAAGGAGAGCTCTCTGGACATAGGAAGTTTTCAGAAATGTTCTTTGAGTGAGTGAGTGTTGGTTTTAGTGCACATCTCTTAGGGGAATTACGGCATAGCAGGACAACAGATTATCTAAAAGTATCGCTTCCTGTGTTCCCCACCCTTCTTGTCCTCCAGGCTTTCCTATGCTGCTAAATGCACCACTCTCCACCCAGCCCCCAAGCCAGCACTTTGGGATCATCCATGACACAGTCCTTCTCCTTCCCCGCTGAATCCAGCCACATCCTGATGGTCTCTACTCCCAGCTACTAGGGCTAAATCCACTCCTCCTGCATTCATCCATTCTCCTCACATTACCAAAGAGGGGCTTGAGGAACACAGCAAGATCACATCGTTCCCTTGCTAGAAGCCCTTCAACAGCTCACAGTCTGCTTTGGCGGTAAAGCCACCTCCCTTCACTTTGCCTCTGAGGCCCCGTGTGATCTGGTCTCCAAGACCATCTCACTCCTGCCCTACTACTTCGTGGAGAGGAGAATGGAGCTCTAGGAAAGCATGAACAATAGCAATGAATTAATTCAACAAACACCCACTGACTGTCTACTGTGCGTCTGACCTGATGCAGGATGCTCAAGATTCAATGGAAAACAACTGTGCATATATCCAGTCCAGTCAGTACCCCCACCTTACCTTAACAGTGTATCACTCTCTCCGAATATCTCTACCATTCCGACAACTGTGTGTGAAACACAGAGGTGCCCTTAATGTCAATGGGAAGATTTTGGAATGCATTCCAAATACAACAATTAGTACCCACTGATTACTATAAACAGTAGCACAAGGCACTTTTCCTTCCATAATGACTCTGTAATTGTCTACATTATCTCCTTAAGTACGTTAGAGTGATCATATATTTAAGTCTATGTTCACAATCAAAACGTAAACATGATTCACAGCATACATATAGTTCAAGCTCTCAGGCCATCTCTTTCCCAAAAACAAATAAACCCGATAGAATATTAAGGAGAATAATTTAAGCACACAATGCAAATAATACCCCTTCACTGAGCAGGGCACACGCCCCTGTCACGAGCCAGCCGACCACCAGGGAGCTGACAGCAACCACAGGACTGCACACTGCTCCTGGATGTCTAGATTTCAATGACGATGAGATGGAAATCTACGAATACATGTGGAATCAGTGAAACCAAGAGAGATGGGAAGTGATCAGCATTAATATTCTCTTCATTTGGCTGGAAATTGGAGGAAAAAAGAATCCCATTGGGCTCAACTTCATCACGCAGATATTTCTTGGAAGACCTTGTTTCATTTTTGTTTCAAAAGACACCCAAAGGTATCCTCAGAATGGATGTGAGCGGATGGACGTGTGTGTGTGTGTGCATGTGTGTGCACGTGCACTTGTGTGGATATGGGGGATGCATTAGGAAAGTGACCTCTCCAGGATACAATGTGAACATTTTGAAGCCATGAATGGCAGCCAAGACATAGTTTAATTGCTCTGTAAACAAACCGGCAATGAAGGAAGAGAAAAGGGGAGGATGGGCAGAGAAATAAGAGGGAGACGTGGCCACACGGCAGGTTAGCGGCGGGGGCTAGGGAGGAAGAGGAGAGGTGAGGTCCGTTTGTCGGCCGTGATGTCATGGAAACCCCATCTTCTCTCCAAATATTCAGGGAAATCTACTCTGCATACAAATGACAACAAGACTTTTTTTCTTTCTTTTTCATTTTCCTTGAGCAGAGTTTATATCTGCTTGGCTCCAACCTGGAAGGAAATGACCAAGAATTTGAAGCGGAAATTCAATATACAGATTTAGTAACTGTAACAGGAGAAGGGGTAATGGTGGGTTGGCTGGGAAGAAGCCCAGAGAATTTTAAGCAATGTCAGGACCGCGGCCACCACCCCCGGGGCTGAGACAGAGCCCACCCCCACCACAGCCAGGAGGTACCATGCTGGTGGAATTTGCTGGAAATCTGCCCCCTGGATTTCCTGGACAACCGCCCTCTAGGATGCCGGGGAAAGCTCCTCACGGAGCAGTGACTCACCAGAGGCCATCCACTACAAAAGGACAGGAGAGGGAAGCTGCTGGTGCTTTGGCCTCTGAGCACCCCACCCCCGGGCGGAAAGGGTGAATTTAGAGCCGAGAGGACAGACATTTAGAACTGGCACGGAGATCAAGTCGAAGGGACTGTGCGCCCTGTGAGCCTCAGTGGGGCAGAGAACAGCAGAAGCTGAGGAGGAACCAGGAATCCACTAGCACACAGAGCTGGAAATCCGCTCTGCAGGGAAAGAGCCAGGAGGCGGGGCGCCGTCTGCTTGCTGAGGTGCACCTGCCTCGGGCCAGGCTCCCAAACCGCATTCGCGGGGTGAATTACAGAATGAATTCTAATTGCCTCAGCAGAAATTCGGGGTGAAGACAGAGCACTTCCATAAAGATGTGGAACAGGAGGGATTGCTAATTAGCTAAATACTAAAGGTCACATTGACTTTGTATGTGACTTTAATTTTGTCTGAGGTGTGTGTGTGCATGTGTGTGTGCACGCGCACACGCGTGTAAAAAAGGGGATGGACTTGGGGTGTGTCAATTAAAACCTAAGTCTACTATCTTCAAGTAGTATATTTTTAGGTGTTTTTTTAGTTATATCATTTCATGATGAATACATATGATTTTATAATTTAAAAAATAACATCCAGTGAATTAATAAAAGAAGATACCACAGCCTAAGTGACAAGCGAACGATGAGCAGATGGGGTATTGATCCTCGGGTCACCAGCTTTGGCCCTAAAGTGACTTTCACTCCAAAGATCCCAAACCTGGACATCCCTGAGAAGATACGGGGGTAAGGAAGGTGGGCAGAATGCACCATTGCTTCCAGAGTGATTATGTCCCAGGGGCTGTCCCTCCGACTAGGGAAAGCAGCGCGTCTGGTTTCAGAATCTGATCACCAGCTCATACCTTCCCCACTCTTGGGCCATATTTCACAGTTAGGACCCCAACCCGCCTCCCCCATAAGTTGGTCAGACACCCAGATTTATTTTCCGGGAGGAGGCCCTGGTGAACTTTGTGGACATTCACCAAAACAATAGTGATTTTCTCAGTAATTCTGCCCAGAACACAGACAGCATCTCCCTCTGGCTTATGTTACAGCCTAGGGCTGGGTGTGTGATGATGGATGCCACAGGTGAGAAATGCAGGCAGCGGCTGGGAAGCATGATGCCCCCACCCACTGGGCACCAGAGGAGGGGCTGGGGAGCCCAGTACATGCTCCATGTGGGAGGATCCCCCCCACAGTCACAAAGCCGCCCCGCGCCCTCCCACTACCCACCCCGCCCCCCCCCCAGAGGGAGACAGGTGGACGAGTCTGAGAATACTGTGGTTCTGATAAAACTTGAGCTTGGATCTCGACGGCCGCATCCACCAAAGTCCAAAATCACAGAGTGAGGCCGAGGCCCTGTTACCCACACGGGCCAAGGGAGCTGAGGTTCTTTCCAGAACTTGCTTAAAATAGAGCAGGAGGAGAACGGGAGAAGAATTGTCATTTTAAGCACAAAAGGGGCTCACATATCCAGGGAGGAGGGAGATTGAGAAACTCCTACCCGACCAGGTAACATAAGCAGCGTCCTTGATAAAAACAAATACGGGCATACTTATCAGTTCCGGATAAACAGCCAGATGCCCACGAGGGCTACCGTCCCTCTTCAGTAAGTCTGCTTTTCTTGTGTGGTTTTATTTAAGAAGCAAAACATCCTGTAGCAACAGGTGGGTGGGTGAGCGCGCCTTATCCACACATGCTCCTGAGCAGGATACTCCATCCTAGGCAAGAACCCAGAGATTGCCTTCACCCCCGGACTGTCCCTGAGTGTAGAGCAGCTCCATCAGCTGGCATCCATCCATCACCCATGTCCCCGGCACGGGGAAGTTCCCATAGGACACATGCAAGCTCTTGGTGGCCTACCGAGGTTTCTGGTTTCCCTTGGAAGAGCCGATGCTCCAAGTGTACTGGATGGCCATGCTCGCGCATTGTCTGCCTCCCTGCCTGTGGTCCCCGTCATAGAAGCTGAGCACCCGTGTCATTTATCAGGCACTTGAGCTGTTACTTCCACACAGCTGAGCTGAGAGAATAATGAAAGGCATTTTGTGCCACTGTCCCTAGCCACAGGAGAAAATTAAAAATGGGGTGGCCCCTGTGTTTCAGGCAAAATGGAAGGGAGCAGATTTCTTTGTGGAAATGGCATCTCTTCCTTCTTGTCTGATATGCACGCGGTGTCTGCCGCAGGGGTGTCCTCTGTGGTCCTCGTTCAGCTGCCAGCCTGGCCCGAGCTGATTCCTGCTTGGGCTCCTGCTGTAGGGCGCTCTGTGCGGCCAGGGGGAACAGCTATGTGGGGGGAAGACACACTTGCTGATTGAAGGATTCGTGGAAGGTTTTTGCGGAGTTATAAAGGTTCTAGCGCTACGGAGCCTAGGCTGTCTCAGGCTGCAGCGCATGGGGAGCCTGCTCGAAAAGGTGAGACTCTGTCCAGGTCTTAGAGGATGAGCAAGACTGGGTTGGGAGCAGCCGGTTAGCCCTGCACCTTCCCAGCTTCGTTTTCCTAATGCACAGTGAGAAAAGGCATTTTACATTGGGAGGACTCACCACACGTGCACATGCACATTGTTTCAATGAACATTCCATTAAAAAGAGTCTGTTAACTGTGTTCCAAGAATATACCCTGCTATCCTTTTATCCTGTTCCATGTATCTAAAAAGGGATAGATGAGATCCCTTAAATTGATGTCATGGCTCACTAAGAATTGATCCATGGCTCAGACCTAAAAGATAGAACATCCACTGAATTTGGACCTAGAATATTCTACAGTTTAGACACAAGTCAGGTCTGGCTATTTTCTCCTCTCTCCTTTTGTGGATTATCCCATCCCGAGCTTTCTAAGACCGTTCAGGTAGGAGGCACCACCGTGCTGTAGACCTAGACTTTGAAGCACTCACTGCCAATTCGTTGTATGTGTGGCTTGTTTGTCTGGTCGGCCTGAGACCTCACAAAGCTGCTGGCTTCCTATGGGCAGAAGCCATCTCCTGTCCCAGGGTGTCCAAGGCACAGGAGGCCTCTCTGTTCTGACTGAAGCAAGGTGGGAGGAGCTCTTTGCCTTGCCCTAAGGGGAAAACAGCCCCAGGCTGTCCCTGGATGATGAGGTCCCATTCAGGGCCATCGTGCAGGACATCAGCTCCCTCAGGCCACTGGCCAGTCTCCAGTACAGAGACAACCACTGGGGCTTTAGTGAGAATAACCAGTGCACCTTCTCTCTCCTCCAGATATAATGAGCATCCATCTGCCAGGGGTACGTGCAGGTGCGTACCTTAGACCAAAGGGACTGGAGTAAAAAGCTTGATTGTACATGTGATTGCTTGAGACATTGCCTTCCACTTTACCAGGAAAGGAATTGCTAATTCACAGCTAAAACCAGATAGGAAAAATCAATGCCGGAAATGCTGGTGCATGGAGCCTTTTCAGGAGCTGGCTTCTAACCCAAATCTGATAGCCTGAGACAGCCTAGGCTCCGTAGCGCTGGGCTGGGGCAAATGCCAAGGGCAGGCTGACATCACCATGTGGAAGCCTGTGGGTGTGCCGAGATGCTTCACTTCCCACTGCCTTTGTCCCTTGGCAGGACACAGCAAGTGGGACTCTGCTGAGTCACATGACCACCTCGAGCCAATCACCACTGCTAACTTGATAGACTATACTGATTGACTAGACTTGGGTCAAGTTCCCATCCTCGAGGACATTGATAGTCAAGGTGAGATGGGGGTGGTCTGACTTTTGGAAAATCGGGGCATTATTTCCAGAATCAGGGCATAGGAATCCAGGGAAGAAAAAAAATAAATCATTCCAATTACACGGGGTGTAGCCTACCTGCAAATATTCCCAAATTCTCATGAATGCCTCCTAGCAGAAACTTAAAACCTAGTTTCTGGATGTTCCTTGTAGATGCTAGACTAAAATATAATATCATCATTAGATTAAAAAAATATTCATTTATCCTGCACAGTACAACGTATCTTTAGGAAGAAAATAGCACAAAAATGATCTATGTTCACACAAAGAGACAAAGAATGCTTCTCTCTCCCTCCATGTCTCTGACACACACACACACATTCTCTCTCTCTCTCTCTCTCTCTCTCTCTCTCTCTCTCTCTCACGCACACACACCAGCAACTTGAGAAAAGAGTAAGTATATATTTTGCAAAACCAGACATTGTCCCAAGCACTGACCCTCGTCTCCGGGGACACACTTTATTCAGGAAGTGCTATTGAACCAACATACACCTCCTTCCCTCCTAACTCTGTTTCTGAAATGCCTAATGTGATTAGGAGTTTATAAGAAGAGATTTTTCCCAAGCCTCCTGTACTAATGGACCTTTCAGAATGTTAATTGACCCAACTTGACATGTGTCCTTGAATTGAGGGGTTTTTTTTCCCCATTATTTTAAAATGCCTGTCATTTTTTGGGTAGACAATAATTAGTTCAAAGAGGCAAACTTTGGCAAGGATGCAACTCAAAACTAAGTCAACCATTCCACCGACAGCCTGTCTTCTAAGTGCCGCTGTTTCCAGGAAGGCAAACTTCCCTCATCTGGTTCCAAAATGAGCTCATTGCTGGCCCACTTGAAGGATGCCTGTCTCTCTCTGACTGCAAGTTGCTTCCCTGGATGGGGCTGATGGTCACAGTATTGGTGGCCATGTGGAGAAAGCTGAACCATATATATGGGGAGTTAGGGTGTTGGGAACCTGGGTTCTTCCAGGTTCCCTAAGGAAAGGGCAACCATATAATTATAACCAATCCAAGACACATTGAGAGTGGAAGGGAGCACTGTTAACACCATCTTGGGACAGAAGGCACATGTCAGGACTGTCCAGAGCAGAACAAGATGTGTGGACACACTACTCTGCAGCATTTCTGAACCCCCCTGCTTTCACTCTTACTATCCATTCTCCTTGGAAGCACCTTCTCTCTCTATGATTATTTCCCATCCAGGCCAAATGCCACTTCTTCCATGAAGATGTCCTGTCCCTGGTTGGCATGGGTCCAGTGATGTCTGGGTCTTCGACTTTTTTACTTGACACAGAGAGACAGCTAGAGAGGGAACACAAGCAGGGGGAGCGGAAGAGGGAGAAGCAGGCTCCTGGCTGAGCAGGGAGCCCGACGTGGGGCTCGATCCCAGGACCCTGGGATCATGACCTGAGCCGAAGGCAGACGCTTAACGACTGAGCCACCCAGGTGCCCCTACACTTTGCCTTTTGTATTATTGATACTAGAGTTGACTTTGTTGACTTAGATCCCCTTTGTGTTGCTAGTGCCAGAAACCTAACTCAAACCAGCTTAACTAAAAAAAAAAAATAGGGACATTAAATGGCTCATATCACTGAGAACTTTTGAATATTGGTTTAGGCACTGCTTGATCAGGGGACTCAACGGTTGGAATCTCTCTCATTACTCTTGGCTCTGTCTTCCTATGCTTTGGCTCCAATTTCAGGATCTCTTCTTTGGAAAATCAAGGCTGTGGCACCACTGGGACCTCATGCCCACTGAGCAGCAGCTGTCTCCTTTGGATGGGACACACGTTCCCTTCCTCACTGCAGCCCCCACCTCTCCTGCTGGGGAACTTGGAGGAAAGATGCTGCACAGGAAGATAAAATGATGATGGGGAGGCAAAGAGAGCAGATATCAACCACCCCATCCTACCTTCTGCTGAAAATATGGCCTCTTGGGCTGGAAGGAGTTTTGACAAGAAAGAAGCAAGCATATGTCTAGCTGGCCTGAATGTGAGGTTCCCTCCATGACCAACTGTGCTCATTCCTTGGAGACCCCTCCGCTCTCTCCACCTGACTGAGGGAAGTACTTGTCATTGGACAGCTCCCTCTTTTGAAGTCAGCAGATGGCAGTGGAATAAACTTTTCTATTAACACTAATATTCTGCTCCTGCGCACTCCCTGGTAATTTTCCTTGCCAGGAAAGAAGGCAAGAAGCACATCTAAATCAAGTGCTATGTGCTTAATGAGACTGACCTCACTGAACAATCAGCATTGGTGGCAGAGATGTCTTCATATCACTGCACCCTTCGGGTTGTCTGTGTGTGAGCAGCATGGCTCCCAAGGCTTCTAGAGTATCTGTGTGTGTGTGTGTGTGTGTGTTTCCTTCTTGTAACTTCACCCTCTCTGACAACAGCTGAGAACTCTCCATACAAAACAGCAGAAAAGGTGAAAGGTAATGTTTGGGTTACTTGAGTCGTTAGAAAAATCGTCATTTCTCTCTCATTATACATTTTAATTCCCTGAAATCCACTTAGTGGATGTATTTAGGACTTAAATGCTACGTTCAGTTCATTCACACATGACCTTCAGCCGTGGAGCGGAGAAGAGGTATCCATCTGTTTTGCCACTTCCAAATTTGATCTCTGTCATCTTCCTTTTCTTTGTCCTTGTGGGAGTGTGCCAACTCCCACTTTCTTTATAAAGTGACTTTACTGTAATTTAACAGTCCCTCTGAAGAAAGTAAAATAAAGAAATACCAAATAAATAATTGTGTTTAACTGAAACCTACGCAAACTTTCTTTTGGACATATGGATTAGAGAGCTGGAGAGGACAATTATATGGACAGCTCATGCTGCCCCTATGCGTGGAGGTCCCTCTGTGGAGAGAACTGCCCTCAGCAGGTGGTCTGATGAGGTGGGTCCAAGTACCTGCTCACTGGGTGACCTTGAGCAAGTTACTTTGCTTGTCTAGATTTCAGTTGCTCCATTTGTAAGATGAGGACGATCATAGTGTTTGCTACCAAATCGGACCATTGTGGGGATTAAATGAGTTAGCAAAGGAGGTAGTATTGGCATGAGTAAATGCCATTTTTGTATTTATTATTATTACTATTATTATTCAGGTGGAGGAAGGGTCCCATCCACACAGACTTGGGGGCACTCACTCAGTTTGTTACCAGCTACAAAGCAGTTTTGCCAAGACAGGGAAGACCAAGCTGGGGTCCGGATTATCCTAACTGTTCCCTCTTCTTGCCTCTCCCATTAATTCCTGACCTTCGGGACATCAATTAGGGGAATGGTGTCTCTCTTTATCTTCATGGCCTTGTTTTCCTTGGTTGGCGTCACACCATTAAGCCAAACGCGCATCTTGGCCCTTGGAAATTCAGCATACCAGAACTTTAATATCTCTGCAGATGGATGCGGGCAAGAACAGTCAGGAAGATGGCTTGAAGTGAGATCACCTTCCCATTAGCTCAGGAAGAAATATGGCACAGGTCAATTGTCACCAGTCAAAAGGGCCATTAGCATTTCCTTTATCTTAGAAGTATGCCAGGCACCTCCTTAACTTTAGTCCAGTTAGCCAGCTGGGTATTTTATATGTGACATCCTTGCAAGTCTTGCCCAGTTGTCTGGAACCAGACCTGGGAGTGACCACCGGAAAAGTGCCATTGGACTTAAAAGAGGACAGTGACCAGATTGGTTCAAATGGTTCATTTGACATTTAAGACTCATCAGCTTGAACTCCTGCTACAATATTGTTACTTAGGTTATGAGGTCCCCTGCCTTTTGTTAAACGTCAACTTACTTATGGCTCAAATTTAAATTCAAAAAATATTTGTAACACGTAGTATGAGCTTTTATTTAATTTATCCTTTTTTCATTCATTTATCCATCCATCCATCCATCCATCCATCACTTCACACAAAGTGTCTGAGCTGTGAGAAGCAGGGAAAAAGTAAGTGGTGCTTAAATGAAGCCCAAGACATAGGAGATGGTGAAGAATAGCAGGTGTGAGGCTCAAGAAGTAGACATAGCGATGGACCTAGCACTGCCAAATCCAATGTCATTGAGCTAAGTAGGTATCACATATGTATAAAGATGCCAGGGTAAGGCATAGGGAAATGGTGGGGAAGGGGGTGGACAGGACATTCTCATCCCATGTAAAAGTAAACATCATGTGAACAAGCAATCCACGCTGTTGTGCTCCAACCTACGGGCTACACTGGGTCAGAGAAAAGCTCTAAAGAGGGGAGGTGACATAATCATGCTTTTTGTACTCTTGAAGTGGATCTCTGTATTGGCACCAGGCCTGCTGCCCAACAATGCAAAGCTGAGCTGAAGTGGGTAAGACACACTCAGTACGTCTCCTCTCTCTATGCTCTTCTGGATGTAGGGACCAGAAAAGGATTCTCAGTGGTCTGACCTTCCCAATTCCATCCTGTTTGTTATCACCAGTTCCAAGACGGACTGATTTTCCAGGTATACTGTCCCTCAGGAGCTCTTCAGTAAGAGACCCATGTAAGGTGAGAGTCCACTCTTGGGGCAGCTCCAGAGATGAGCTGCTTTAAAGAAATGGCAGGTAGGTCTACACAAAACAGGAGTGCTGAAGAGACAGCGAAAAGTATTGGGAGAAAGAGGGTTTCCTTATGAAACTAAAAAAACTTTATTGTTGTGTGGTTGTTTTCCCCTTAACAAAATCCTGGCATTGACAAAAAGATTCCTGGAGCACCTGGGTGGCTCAGTGAGTTACGCATCTGAGTCTTGATTTCAGCTCAGGTCATGACCGCAGGGTCGTGAGTTTGAGCCCCAAGTTGGGCTCAGCACGGAGTCTGCTTGAGAGTCTCTCCCTCCCTCTCCCTCTACCCCTCCCCCTGCTCACGCTAAATAAATGAATACATAAATAAATAAAATCTTTAAAAAAAAAGATTCCTGAGTGGCATGAAGTTCCAGTTTTGAAGAGATACAGGGAACCACAACAGATCAGTTAGAAATTCATTTGCCTGCAGAACCCGAATAACCTTGGCTTAAACCAACAGGGGCACTTTTTTCTCCTCTAACAAGAAGTCCAGAGCCAGGCCATCTGGACCTGATGTAGCTTGCAGTGAGCGAGCAGGGACCCGGGCTTTTTCCTCATGGTCCAGGGATATTTGAAAGCTGTCATGTCTAAAGCAAGAAGAAGGAAGGAGCTGAGAGAAAGAATGTCTAGATCAGCAATGCCAACAGCCTCCCAGAAACCCACGCACTCCCCCATTCTGCATGTCAGTGGTCAGTGTATGTCACAGCATCATGCCAGGCTGCAGGGAAGCGTGGGGAATGAAGCTTCTCTCTCTCCAATCTTCTACAGGGAAATAAACCAAGGAGGAAAGTGATTCAGAACAGGTGTTGAGAGAACCAGTTTTTGCTATCTGCCGAAAATATCCAGAAGGATGTTGGAGGACCCAACAGTGGACAGAGTCCTTCAGCCATGCTGAATGCCACTCACGTCCTGGTTGTTCGGAGCTTACCTACCCTTTAAGGCAGAGATAGCAATATGGCTTCTCACTGGCCAGAAACACCTCACAGAAGAGTCTCTTTGGCTTGTCTTCCTGCTCTGTGTCTTTTTTTTTTTTTAATTTTTGAATTGGTTGTGGATATCAATAAAATATATGGCACACAAAGAAAATTTGCTCTTTCTCTTAAACAATTGAAAAGTCTGACCCTAGGGCCCCACCTGCCCCTGTGGCAGCAAATCACCCGGAGCTGGGACATCTCTTGCCCCTTTCAGTGGGATTCCCCGCTCAACAGCCCCAGGTTTCTGTTGCCCCTGCTCAGCGCTGCTGTGACATCACGAAAACACCCATAGACAACCCATAAATGATCGAGCGTGGTTGTGTTCCAATAAATCTTTTTTTATGAACACCAGAACTTCAATATCACATTACTTTCAAATGTCACAAAATATCTTCTTTTGACTTAATTTCAACCATTTACTAATGGAAAATTCAGCCTCAGTTCCTGAGTGATACAAAAATAGGTAGCAGATTGGATTGGCCCTTTAGACCAGTTTATTGGCCATGGACCTAATCCATATAAACATACTCTGAGCTCCTGGAGCTCAGCTGTGGAAGGTGGTCACCTGTTGAGTGAAGACATTCTGTCTTTCATTAACAAGAGCTAATATATATGGAGAAATCAATCTGTTTTAACTTAATCTAATGTGGTCATGAAGGGCCTATCTCCTTTTATTATCTAATACCGAAGTGCAGGCAATAAAATCCTACACTGGCTTCATTAGGAAGCCAAAGAATTAAATAACTAGACAATCAATGGAATAATTAAAAAGTTTTCCGTCATGTTATGTAGGGCCATCAAGAAAGGGTTGGGCTTCATAATTCAAACCCCCTCCGCAAATGTCATTACTTAGAGCCAAAGGCATCTACTCATACCAATGTGCAGGCAAGTTTGGGGGAGCGGCAGGGCTCACCCTTGGGGGTCTAGAGGACTGATGAGCAGGTGACAGCACTGAGATGCCATCGAGCAATTTCATTGTTCACCAGAACCTCTACTTTTCATCACCTCTGAAAATGCATCTGAACTTCCTTTCAAATTGTCCCTAGAAGGAGCTCTCAGACCACATGCCTCCATGGCCTCCGATCACTGTCATTTCTTCCTTATATTCCTTTTTCCCCTTCTAGCATCACCCCTGTGAGAACAGCGGATGCCTGTCTCCAGGACAACCCCCTGCATGTGATGCTTTGGGGTGTGTCTCTGCCCTGACTCCTGGCTCTGTGGTTGAGAGAATCCTCAAATCTCAGCCCCCTGTTTTCCTCTGCGGACTCCTCCCCTGTGTCTTCCTATGTGACACGCTTTTTCTGCGTTCCCTGATGTAACACTTCTCAGTGTAAAACAAAACTCCAAATACCCTCTATACGGCTATACTTTTACAAAAATGATAACCGAGCACCTTTTATAGGCTCATTATAATACATACAATGGTACACTTCCTCTGCTTCAATCCAGCAGGTTGTCCTTCTGGTCGGTATTCCCCGACACACCACCGGGGAGATGGCCACTCAGCTGGGACCATCAGGGGAGGCTCACATGGAAGTTGGCATTTGAAGTGGATCACATAGAAGGTAATAATAATTAATAATAATAATAATAGCAGCAAACATTTATTGCAAACCAGGCATGTTCAAATATTCTATTCAGCAACCTTATAGGATGGTATTATTGTGTGCATTTTACAGATGAGCAAATTGAGACACAGTAAGGACTGTTCAATGAAAAAGAAGGTGTGGAAGAAAATAAGGTGCAGAGGTCAGAATATTCAGGGAGCTCGAGACCTGATGAGCAAACTTTTTAAACCCAAGCAGGTGAGAGGTATGCAGTAGGGAAAGAGAGGTTGGAGCCCACACTTTGGGAACCTTGAATAATGGCGTGGTGGTTTATTTTTCTATCTCACGACTTTTTTCCTCTTAGGTCCTGAAATATCCTTTTCTAACCCTCGGTGTGGGCCATTTTCCCCGTATTACAACTGCTCAAACAACCTCATGTCTTTTTTTTCCCTTCAGAAAACACATCTCTTTTTATATTTATTCATTTATTAGCATGATGTTTGATTAATAAATAATTGTTAAATAGGTAAATAAATAGCGTATTTCACAACTAAGTAAAATCTTACATAGAAATTACTTTTCTGGGCGCCTGGGGGGCTCAGATGGTTAAGCGTCTGCTTTCGGCTCAGGTCATGATCCCAGGTTCCCAGGATCAAGTCCCGCATCAGGCTCCCTGCTCAGCGGGGAGCCTGATTCTCCCTCTGCCTCTCTCTCTGTCTCTTATGAATAAATAAATAAAATCTTTAAAAAAAAAAAGAAATTACTTTTCTTTCTATTCTATAATAGACTTCCACTTTTTAATAACAGTTTTCCTTCACTAATATTAGAAAGGCTTCCTAATTCCCAAGATCATACCCAAACTCACCTATGTTTTTCTCTAGTAGTTTGATGAGAAGAGGGAAGATGAGTGTACCTAACACGTATTGAGCTCTTACTTGACACTAAGCAGCATTCCATTTGCTCTCCATAATACTTCTGCCACGTAAGTAGTAGAGGTCTTCCATTTTACAGAGAAAGAAAGACAGCTTAAACTTTCAAAGAGCCTTGACCAAGTTTACAGGGCCGACTGAGTCATGGAACCAAGATCCTGAGACAATTTGACTTCAAAGTCTGGGCTGATGTGTTACTGATTCTGCCCATTTATTTTTCAAGTCACTGTCAAAGGAGTATGATTTCCATAATTAAATGTCCCTTGGTCTCCTCCTCCCTGTGTTGGCTCCACTCCCTTCCTCTGCAAAGCCTCTGCTGTTTCTAAGCCTTCAGTCCTATGGAAACACTGGGCTTGCTGTCTTTTCTCTCCCCTTGTTTATAGGCCGTGCAAACAGACTGTATTCACTGGTGCTACAGAAAACCCTTTTAGATCAAGGCAGTCGTGACAGCCACAGGGGGAATAAAAACTTAATTTCCCATATCTTCCAGATGGAATTATTCAGTTTCCAGCAACATCCCTTATAACCCATGGCAGTTGTTTTCAGAGTGGTCTCTGGACACAAAACCTTGTTGGAAGTAAAAATTCTCAGGTCCCAGACCCGCCTGATCAGAAACTCTGGGGCTGGGGCCGAGCAGTCTGTTTTCACAAGCCTTCCAGGTGATTCTGAGGTTGATAACCATTGACCTATAATATCTTCACAAGTGGGGTATTAAAATAACAGCATAGAAAGCATGCTATGGGCTGTCCTTTGCAAAAGCGTCTGTAGGCAAGTTCAAAGATGGTAGCCTTGGAGAATCACACTCCGATGACGTCAGGTGCACTGTCACCTCCAGCTGGGATCTCCGTCTGCTTTTGTATGTCAAAGGTGAGTCCCTGCATGGATCAGACTAAATTAAAACAGGTGCTATAATGAATTCCTTGCACCCACAGACATGACATTTGCAGGCTAGTCACTAAGCACACATGTCTTGATAATGTTCATTCATTTCCAATGGATTCTCCTCTCATTTATCATCTCGTAGGAAGGACCCCGGCTAATGAGGACTGGGGCTGGCTGGGAAAGAGAAGATGAAGGGGAAGAAAGCAAGTGTTTTGCAGTGTTCATAACAGTCCTAAGAACCAACAGGGTCAGATAATTGCCTCCCAATGTGATCTTTCCTCTGAGACTTGGATTGTTGACACCATCACCAAGCATCCACGGGGGCTCTGGTTCTGCAGAATTTCTAGATGCTGTTGCCTGGCCAGGCTGAATTTGGGCTGGTCCTAAGCAGATCTCTCAGACCCCTCTTGATTTTCCTGGCTCTGTCTGCATGTGAAAGACTATAAGAAACAGCAGGGTAAATCTGCCTGCCTTGTTTTCTCTCCTGTTTATACTCCATCGTGCTCTAAATAAGCTATAATTGTAAGAGCTCTTGTCTGCAGAAAGGGAGCTAAACATAAAGAAACATAAAAAAAAAAAAATGTCCCAAGATAGCAATTAGTCTCTGGTCACTCATCTCCCTGCAGGGACCAAATTGTTTTGTAATTTCTCATTAGGCGTCAGCTAATTAAAAACACACAATCAGTAATCATTTTAATTACAAGTTGCTCTCCCAGAAAGGACTTAAGATACAGTTAAAATGGAAGCAATCAGATACACAGATTGCCGGGAAATACAAAGTACCTAAGACAGGACTCTCCCCTAGAAGTCATTATACGGATAGCAGGTTGCAGATAATTAAAGAGAAAGCCGGTGTTTCTGCCCATCGGCTTTGCTTCTAAGAGGTGAGTACTTTTTAAAAATTCAGTGCTGATTTTAAAAATCAATAAATCATTATACTCTTGTGAAAAATAGAATAATTTATCATATCTGAAAATTAAAATGAGCAATGTTGGCTCCGTGTACATTTGGAGTCAGGAATGCATTTTCGAAATCTGCTATCAGATCAGGACTCCATTCATGTAAATTTTAGGAAATAAATACTATTTCAGCATTGTAAAAAATAAAATAAGCTCAGGAATCTGACATTTGCATATAAATAGAAAACAACTTGGATCCCGACTACAAGAAGAAAAATGATTTCAACATTCTTATATAATTCCCAGTAAATTCGCCTTTACAAATTGTCCTTGTCATGTTATTTTAAAATGAAGGTTAATTTTTGTAACTTTTTTTGAAACAAAAATGAAACAAGGTCTTCCAAGAAATATCTGCATGATGAAGTTGAGCCCAATGGGATTCTTTTTTCCTCCAATTTCCAGCCAAATGAAGAGAATATTAATGCTGATCACTTCCCATCTCTCTTGGTTTCACTGATTCCACATGTATTCATAGATTTCTATCTCATCGTCATTGAAATCTAGACATCCAAGGTGCCAGGAGGCCACCTCTCCTCATCCTGCCTTTAGGATAACTGTCCTTGCGCTCCTTTAAAATCTCTCTGGACCGGCATCTACGTCATCTCAAGCATTTAAAGGCTTTGAAGCAGAGACAGATTTTCTTGTTTATCAGTGTCAACACAATGGGACTGACAGACAAACGTGTTGAGCGAGCACAGTTAAGTGTTTTGCAGTCAGGAAACCCTCATCTAAATGGTCCTGGTGGAGTTAAAAATGGGAAATTAGGGCCAAGTCTTCAGAGGGCTTGAGCCCGGGCTGGGTGATGGCGAGGCAGGTCTCACACTGGGACATGGGTGTCCGGAGCACAGCACAGCATACGTTTATGATGACGAAGTCACCATCTTCCACTCCATGCCTGAGCCCCACAATCTGTCCATCATGGGTCCTGTGGGTGATCCTATCTGACAGGGACATGGAGCTCTCCAGGGACCTGTCGGGGTGTCATCCCAGGGGAATGCAAGTTTCTGTGTGTCCCCGTGAGCCTGGCACATCATGGAATGTTGAGCATTGTTCAGATGCCTGTTCTGGAACTAAGCAATCACTAGCACTTATTCTCAGGGCTGTTGAACACAGGGAGAAAGGGTTAGGATGGCTGAGGCTTATTCCCTCCCATTCCCTCCTCTAAGGAGTCTTTGTAGATCTTTACCTAACTCCTTCCTCCATTTCAACTAATGCAGAACTTAAAGAAGGTGAGTATATCATGTACTAAAGTGCAATGCATATCACATTCACTGTTTTCCTTACTGCCATCCAGTCTGGCTCTGCTCCATCCATCTGGTTTTGCAGGAAGTAACCTTGGTAATTTTCAAGGGACTTTTTCCCCATCTGTCATGGAACTTTCTAGATTCCTGGAGCTTGCTCAATCCAGAACTGAAGAAATACTTTGGTCTTCAGTCCATCATGGCTGCCACCCTTGGGTGCCCCCCGACCTATGTCCGTAGAAGCCACTCAGAGACATCAGCTCCCCCACCTTTAAACCACACCGGGGCTGGAAAGATTCCCAACTGCCTCCACTTGACATTCGGGCCCTTTTGGGTGCTATCCTTGAGTTACAAGATGGAATGAGCAACCATCCCAGCTTGCCTTGCCACAGAAAGTCAGAAAACCCCAATTTCCAGGAACCCCTTCATTCTGGGTAAACCAGGACAGCTGGCCAATCTAACCACACCTCCTGCGTCCTCCTCCAAACTGGGTCACTTGCCGCAGAAACCCTCTAATTGGGCCACCCCCTTCAACTGGGAAAATCCAGCCACCTACCACCAAACACCCAGACTTTTGAAAGCCCAATTTTCTTATCTATTCCCTGTGGCCAGGAAAATGCAGACCTCTAGGAAGAGAAACCCACAGTGTGAGCTTTTTCCTTGAGAAGGGAGTTAAATCACATGTCCCATTCTCTCAGCATCAACCTTCTGCTAGAAAAGAAGGCACAGTTACCTTCTCAATCAAGTCATGTCAGCACTCAGGGGGCTCCCTGTGGAGGTGGTTTTCAGCCCTGGGTATATGTAGAATTATCTAGGAAACTTGAAAAGTCCCCCCATGCCCAGACCCTCCTCCCAGTCAATTCAGTAAGAATCTGTGAGGTGTGCCCTGGGCATTAATAGGGTTAAAAACTTCCACTTGTCAGGGCTGGTGGACAGAAGTTTCTCTTTGATTTTAGTTATACTCATAAGACATTCAATAAACAGATAAAAGTGGACAACAATTTCTATGAACTAGGATCCTTAAAGTCTCAACTACTGACCCATGGAGGTCAAGGCAATATAGCTTATGTAAAACAAAAAAAACTAGCCTATGTGCTGAAATTCACTGACAGTGAAAATCTCTCGATCCATGCCACTTTAGTGCTCCATTTCTGGGCTGACGAATCCTGCAATCTCAAGATTTGGGGGTGGAAGGAAGTTCCCCCTCCCCCATCTTCTCCTGCAACCCAACAGAACTCAGATTATTGACATTATTATTCGTAGTAGTAGTAGTAGTGTTTTAATTTCCTGACCTCCTTCAAAACCTTGCCTAGCCAACTGTGACTTTCTTCTCTAAAGAGTTTCTCAAAATTGAATTTTGGTTATGTCAGCTCTCAAGAGTACCAGGAGTGTGTATCTTTAAGTATATATTTAATCATAAATATAATAATTTACAACCACTTTCAAATGCTTACTCTGGACTGCATTACAAATACCATACTTTTATGTTATCTTGACATATTTATAATTGCCTGGAAGGATTTCTTAGACAACTAACACTTTTATCGGGTCAGAAAATCTTGATGTGACCTTAATTTTATATATGGCTATTTCTGTTGTTGATGCAAAATATTGCAATAATTTAAGATCCTGCTGAGTGGGAAAAATCAGAAGAGGTAAATGGCATGATTACTGCTTTTTTTTTTTTAATTCTAACTAAATAATTCAAAGAAGTTTGGATAAAATATATGATACAAAATAAAACTACCTGGAAAACGTTCAAGACCATCTATTATTTAAAACCCGTATGTGTGAGCAAGAATATTAATAAGATTGTACCGATCTGGGTCTGTTCAAATGTGGCCACTAATGAGAACAGGCTTCAGGTGTTGAGTCTTGAATTAATAACTCGTCAGCCAGAGACTTTGGAGCAGACCTTTCTCTTCCAGGAGGGGTGTGGTTGGCGCTTGGACAGAGCTTAAGACCAGTGGGGGCAGACCCCAGCTGGGAGACCTGATGTCTTTCCTCCGTGGCTTTTTTTGGGGGTACATAGGCTTAAAAACATGTAATTAAGAGGGGAAAAAAGAACATAGATTGGAATTTTAACCTTATTATTATTATTTCTTATTTCTTCCAATTCTGTTTAAGCCTCTAAAGCAGAGGGACTTCGGTCCTGGGTGGGACGTGATCATCTAATGTCGCTTGCTTCTCTCAGCCACTGTGTCCAGGGAGATGGGCAATGGCTGAGGTCAAGGGCTTCTTCGATGCATCATTCCGAGTGAGTTCACAGACAAAAGGACTTACATTCGATGTTCCTCTGCCGCCTCCTTTCCAAGTTCTGGAGTTCCTTTGATGGCTTCTATTACGGAGACACACAAAGGAAGGCAGAGTGCAACTGATCTGCAAGCAATCTCCCTGCATCAAGGGTCTAACTGCTCCGTTGGTCTGGGACTTCCCAGGGCTGGCACTGACCGCCCCATGTCCTGGGAAACAGTGCAGTCTCCAGCACCCCAGGTGCTTGGGCCCCTTATGTTCTGTTTTCACGTACCCAGACACAGACAGGTAATGCTCCCTGCTTACAGAAGCATTACTTCTCCATCTGAAGGACTGGGAGACCAAGAGAATGGAATGTGAGATGTTCACAGGACGGAGCCCAACCTGCTTTTCTGCACAGCCAAAATGATTCAAACCGCAATGTGGGTTAAAATATATGCACTCGTGGCAGCTGAGGTCCTTGAAGAAGATGAGGTCACCATCTTCAAATCGAGAGACAAATTTTGGAACGAAGTGCCACAGTCCTTTCGTTGCTTCCCTAATTAAAACGAAACCCCATTCAATGTGAGCCACATCACAGTGAGATTTCACCAAGGACCTTTGTCAAGACGGAGGAGAATAGTAATTCAGCCACCTTAACTTATTCTGGTGGAGACCTGGGACATAATCCAACATTTACTCCCATTCATTTTAGGGCTGTCACAACACATAGAAATATGACGGAGAAAAGGGAGGGTCTCCTCATTGCCTAATAATTATACGAGGAAAGGTCTGGGGGACTTTTCGTGTTGCATTTTTCTCCTCCCTGACCTCTGTTTCCAGACTGCTGGAGATCACAGACCGTTGGGTGCTTCCTGGATGGTTGGGGGGCTGGGGTGGGGCGGGGGATACAATTCACAGCAGCAAGTGATTCAGAGTTAACTCCTTGGGTGTCTGGAAAGGGCTGACGAAACGCAGTGCAGAAAATTAGCCCAGTAAAACAGCTATAAAATCTGAGTCACAGCATCGTAAAAATGCCAACCGACCAAGAACAATAAATATCACAAGCAGCCAGGAACAAGGCCGGTTACCATATGCACAGACCTGGAAATACCATTCCCTTTCAAAACCTCCTTGGGGCGCCTGGGTGGCTCAGTTGTTAAGCGTCTGCCTTCGGCACAGGTCACGATCCCAGGGTCCTGGGATGGAGCCCCGCATCGGGCTCCCTGCTCAGCCAGAAACCTGCTTCTCCCTCTCCCAATCCCCCTGCTTGTGTTCCCTCTCTCACTGTCTCTCTCTCTGTCAAATAAATAAATAAAATCTTTAAAAAACAAAAAACAAAAAAACCCTCCTTGTTATGCTTTTAATGGAGCCAGCTCTGAAATAAAAGTCAGTGTATCAGAGGATGGATCCACCATGAAAAGTGGAGGCGAATGTTAACCCCGTTCTATCTCTTTGCATGAAAACTGATAGAATGTTCTATCTCTTTGCATGAAAAAAAAAAAATCCTAAGGATGGAGAAACAAGAATCATCTAGACTCTTGTTTCCCTGAGTAGAAGCCGATTCTCGTAGTCCGCGGTAGTTATGTTCTATACAGTCCCCGCCAACATCAAGTTAGCAAAACCTGAGCTATTTTTTCTAGAGGAAATGCAGATTTAAATTTCTGGGTGTCTCTTGGCACATTTTCATTCACCGATCAAAATGACCTTTTTTTATATGTCTTTGTATATTGTTTGCTTAACGTATATTGCTAATGCTGAACTCAGGGCCAATGTTAGAACGAGTATTTGAGGGAGTTTATCTAGAGAAGCTTCTCTGGGAGCCACATGGCAGCCTTCTTGCTCATGGGACCACTAGACAGCTCCTCAGTGCTAGCTTGACAAGAAATCACCATCAGCACAAAAATGAAAAACAAAACAAAACTGTGGCAGTAAATAGATCATGGAAAGGACACTTGCTTACGGTCTGAGAGCTGAAACAAAAGGCAGAGGGTAACCTTGCTCGCCCTCAGCTGGGATCGGGCACATCCTCCACTTAGATATTCTTTCCTGCTCTGTGCATATCTGCCAATAACCGCGAATGTGCCGTGAGTATTGATAATAAATTTCCTGAATCCACTGAATCGACTTCTCTACCTCTGAACAGTCAAAATGCCAATATTTGGGGAAGAATGTGCAAAACCACTAAAAAGGCATATAGCACTGTGAGGATGCTTTCTCAGCCCCAGAGAGAGCGGACGCCCCTCCCCACCCCCAGTTATGGACCAAGATCACGCCTCCCCTCCCTGCTCTCCAAGTATGTCCAGGCTCAGCTTCTCCACAAGCCTGACTCCCTTGCCTGACACTGTGGAAGACATGCTTCGTCTGCTTCAATTTCTGGTTTGCACTGAGGGGAGAAAACAATCTATCATCTCTTGGGGGGGGAAAGACATTGGAGGAATCTATTTTTGTACATTCAAAACAGTACTGCTGGTTTTTGATGAATATCAAATAATGATAGTAGAAGGAAAAAAGGAAGGGGGAGAGGGAGGGAGGGAAGAAGAAAAGAGGGAAGGAGGGAGGAAAAAAAAAAGGGAGAGAGAGAGAAAGCCCTCAGAGTGGCCTGTAACCTCTGGACAGCCCAGGTAGTCCCTGGGAAAATTTGCTTGCTTCTTTTCATATATGGAAAAACAAGCCACATATGTAACTTTTCACATAAAAGTTCATTGAAGGAGCGCCTGGGTGGTCCAATTGGTTAAGCATCTGACTCTTGGTTCGGCTCAGGTCATGATCTCAGAGTCGTGGGATCGAGCCCCTCGTGGGACTCCACGCTCATCGGGAAACCTGTTTGGGATTCTCTCCTTATCCCTCCCTCTCCCCCTCGCCCCTGTTCTTGCTCATGCTCTCTCTCTCTCTCTCTTTCTAAAATAAATAACTAAATAAAATCTTCTTTAAAGAAAAGTTCATTGAAGTCACAGTAAGGTAAGCACAGGGTATAAACGTTTCCTTGGAGTTTCATGACATTATTTTGTGGCTAAAATAGCTTTCTGAGATATTATCATTTTTCATGATCTTCTCCTTGTGCTTCCCTTTTTTCTCATCTTCTTGTCCAGCAGAATCAGCCCTTGGTCATGGTCTCATGGAAGGCAGGAGGGGCGAGTGGGAAACAGAATCACTCTATCCTTTCTGGGGGCAGAAAGGCAAGAATATGAAGAATATGCCTTAACAAAGGCAGTAGCTCTGACATCACCCCTATGTTAAAGAACAGGAAAATGAGGCACATGGAGGTTAATGAGATTGCCCAGGTGTGCACAGCTGGGAAGTGACAGAGCCCCGATTTGAACCCAGGCCGTCCGGCTCCTGAGTCACGCTTCACACACACCCCTCCCCCACCCACCACCAGGTCACAATACTGTGATGCTACACCACACTAAGATGCTTTTCACAAAACCTAAGTCGAGTAACAGTCAACGACCATGGTAGCTACTAGATTCAAGCAAATTCCCCGGAATAATGCAGAACTATTGTTCTCTGTTTCTTAACCGAGAGGTACAGCAATAAAGTTATGGACACAGTCTCCTTACTTGCAATAAGTCAGTCAGCTAATGGAATGGCAGACTTTATAAGGATCATTTGTTCTTAGGTACCCACCTTTGTACCCACCTGCTGTGTGGTTGCCCAAGTCGAGTCTAGTGATAAAGCAATTTCTGCGTCGGCGTGGTCTGTTTGGCCCAACGTTCATCTCTCTTAATTGCCTTAAATGTTTGTGGCTGTCTTTACTAAATAAGCAGCCTCTGTCATTACAGAACGCAGATTCGCTTACTAAAAATTCAATAATGCCCACGTTTAAGTGTTAAAAAGCACACAAAAGCACATTGTAAGCTTTCGCCAAGCCCAGCCACGTTTTTATAATGGTGCCTCAGAATAAGGGATTGAGTGTCTGTGGGCAGCAACGTATTTTAAGTTTGACTGACATCAAAAGAGTCTTAAAGGCAATTCTTTAAAATCCTTTTTTTATTCTCTCTTATGTGTTTATACCCTTTAAAATCAAATATCCCCAGTTGCATCTGTGTATATCTCAACTTTCTGACAAGGCCACTTAATTATCAGCTGCCCTGACTGGAAAGCTCCCCCTTATCAGCACGGAGGCTGCTTTTCTTTGTGTGGCCAGCAGCCTCTAAAACGCTTTTCAGAGCTAAATCCTAGAACCAGGAGATTTTCGTCTTTCCGAAGGTTGCCTGTCATTGTGACTGGATTATCTGGCTATTAAACACTTGTCCTTCCGGAATGCCAACACTCCAAAGAGATTGTGCTAGAAACTCCAGAGATAAGCAAGTGACTTTCTGTAAGTGTAAACAAGCCGACTCGAGCCTTACTACTGAGAAACATGGGTGTTCCATTGTGCCAATTATTTAATGTGCAAACAGCTGCTGGGCACCCACTCCATGCGGGAAGCTGCTGGAACGTTAGCACCATGCAGGATGACATTCATTAGAAGAGGATTTTAAATACGATGCCATTGAGTTAAGTTGGGGCTTTCTTTGTTCTAATTTTGCAGTTGGAGAACTGGAGAAGGGGGGATAGAACAGACAGACCAAAGACTACGTGTATTTCCCTGGTCTCCTGATTCTCACTGGAGATCTTTGATGGTGGGTCAATATCCATAAGGAACATGACTTGAAATCTTTGATTCTGACTTTATTGGCTCAGCTCTGGACACTTCACACAAGGCTGCATACTAGAGCCTTGCTTGCTCAGAGGACAAGTCATCAGAAGTGAATCCAAAGCTTATGTTATTCTGAATATTTGTTTGTTTATTTTGACCGTGGATCTGGGGATCTCAACAAGTCTTCTCGTTACTTGTGTAAGGCTCTGTGAGTCCTCTGGTAGAAAAGAGCCATGTGTCTGATAAGGCTGAGAACATTCTGCAAGAGAAATGAGAGAAAGCATTTACTCTGCTCAAGGAGATCCTGCAGGGAAATGTGTATCTTTTACAGGAGTGTGGGAGAAAGAGAAATAGGGAACTGGAGAGCAGAAATAGCAACTTCTGATCATTTTATCAGCCAAAGCCACTTTTGGCAGAGATGGTCATGATTAGTCATCTCCATGCAGATGCCTCTGCTTTATGCTTAGGTTTCAGATGTTCTGTGAGTGAAGACTTCTCTTTAGATGTCTGAAGTACCCTAAATGTCAAGCCAGCCTGCCCCATGCTGACTCCTAAGTGTTATCGTCCCACTTCTCTGCAGAAAAATAAAGACATTCCTTGGTGGTAATTCCATGAAGGACATGTGGCTCTCAGTCAATCTCAGCCTGAAGAGAAAGTACAAAGAGACATTTAAACTTTGAAAAGGTTAAATTTTCCTGGAAGTGATGAGTGGTCAGAAGACTCTACAAGATAAGAAATAGGACCTTCCTAATGCTGAAGGCTAGAAAGAGAAGATTGGAAAAAGCAATGTTTAATCTGAACAGATCACTAATAATGGAACCTCAGGCATCTCGAGAGGTCACCACTTAACTCATTGTTAAGACCCAAGAGGTCACCACTTAACTCATTGTTAAGACCCAAGACCCAAGAAAAAGGCTGAGGCTGCCTCGGTGGAGGAGGTCAACCATGAAAGGCAGGTGCAAGAGGGGCTTTCCATGAATAACGTGCTGGAGCTCAGGAGCGTGCCAGGCTCCCCACTGGTCCAGCTTTGTTCATCTGTGGCCCCTGGAGGGGTTTAGATTCGTGACCACAGATTTAGGCAAAGAATCAGCCCTTGGCCATCTATTGATTGGTCCCACCAGCAGGTATGGTGCCTCTAGGTCGTTGTGGTCCACCCCCTTTGGGGTCTCACCCAGGACACCGACCTAAGGGCTGCAATCCCATTGGGAGTTTTCTCACACTTTCCACATTGATTGAGGGCAGTGCCCCCTGCAAGTTGCCTGTCAGTTTGGTCTATAGACTTAGTAGCCATAAGATACTGCTAGGGTGGTGTTTCTTCTTGGGTCTGATCATTCTCATGTGTACACGCTTGTGAATGTGCTCTTTTTCATTTTATTTAGGTACATCAGTTCCTGCCTGGTGGTAAGTGATTGTGAATCCACCCCGGCTCACAGAGCAGCCGTGCATCCCCCCCCCCCCCCACTGGCCCCAGGACGCTGCTCTATGGCGTGTCCATATTGCAGTTACAACTGAACTCAGCAACTTACACATGGAACCACTTGTTTCTCCTTGTAGAAGATTTTCCCAAACACATAAACATGCTGCATGGATTGAGATCTTTGCTTCCAAGTGCAGTGCCAAATCGCTCATCACTGGCCATTCCTCTTGGAACTCAATGAAGAATCTTTAAAAGACATGGTGTGTATGGGCTTGTGTCATCTCTTTTCAATTTATCATTTATTACTGGTTCCTTATTCTCAGTAGCCACCATATACAGCCTGAGCAAGACACGATTGGTTACACTCTCCAAAAACTCTTGGGACATTCTTCCCTCAATATCAGAACATATACCACGTGTTGAATAAAAATCAGCTAGTGCTAGTATGAATGACATTTAAGTCCTTCATCTATTCACTCAGTAACTCTGCACTGCACATCAACTATGCACAAGGCCCTGTGTTTACCAGTCAAAAGAAAAGGCATGTTTATTTCGAGGAGAATTAATCTAGTCCAGCTTTTGAGGTCGCAGGATATGGACAAATGCTCGGGGCAGGACAAGGCAAGTTTAGACATGTTGCATGAATGCCCAGAGCTTCCCCTCTGTGCATTTAATTCTGGAGTTATATACCAATAGATCAACTCTGGTTTTATCTGTGTTTATCCTGGAATTTAACCTATGAAGGGACTGGGCCACCCCTGGGGAAACAGGAAATGACACTGCTAACAATGTTACTACCAGATGATAATTGACACATTGCCCAAAGCCAGAAATAATGGTCCCTGCCCCCACACCATCAACCATATGCCCCCAATATTATCATTCTAAAAATTCCAATAATAGCAATGTTAACTAAAATTTATCACTAAGTGTTATCTCCATGATGGATATTTCATGTACATATCTTATTCGATCTACAAAGACCCTGGTGAGAGATTATTTTTATTAAATGTGGGAAGAAAAAGAGGTTCAAAGAGATTGATTAACTTGTACAGAAGAAACCGTAAGTGAGCACTGGAAATGGCCAGTCTCCAAATCATGAGCTCTTTATATAGAGATTTTGGTTTTTTGCAGGATTTTTCTACTTTTCGCCATTTTAGGTAATAAAATTCATATTTACATAACTGAACCTCATACTACTAAGTCTTAGTTTTAATATTATAGCGAGAGGAACCTCTCCAAAAAAGAGAGCAAAACAAACAAAACCTTACCTAGTTTGGTGCTTCCTCATTAATTCTTATTTTATTTTCTATTATGGTTTCAAAGAGGGAAAACATATTTTCTAACCTTTTATTTACTAGTTTGGGTTCGCTACTGGCCCCCGCCAGGTGTTGCCTGCCCTCCCTTTTCCCTGTGTCTCTCTTGGGTCCCCCTCTGAGCTGCCTGCCACATGCTTCACACTTAATTGCTACATGTCCTCAGACTGGTTGAAGAATCACCAGGAACTGCAAAGGCAGACTGGAGTGTCCAAAGCCCTGCTCACATCTCTCTTCCCTGTGGCCCTAGACTTGACTCTCCAATAGAACATGCTTAAGTAAGTGTTTCTGAAATACGCTTGGAGCAATATCCTTGTATACCCTCACTGATTTATCTAGATTCCTTCTTTGCCAATGTCAGAGCTTAGTAACACAGACTTCCAAGACAAGGAGTATCATATACTCACTTCCCACCGGGAAGAGTAGCTTCTCCTATTATCTCTCCTTAAATTATACCCTTTAGGAGGCTGGAGGGTAGTGGAGGAAAGCTCAAAGGGTCTAATCATGGGAGTGTTCTAATTCTAATTTCAATCAGCTATTATTTATGTGGCTGTGAAGGAAAACTAAAATTATTTAATCTTGTGGATAAACACCGATTTTTGAAACCATTTAACAATATTTAGCCTCATCAGCCTACATAAAAGAAATAATTTTGCATTCATAGTATCTAAGGCGCTAAAATACACTCAGGTTAAAGATACTATTTTTGAGCTAATCACAAAGAATACGAACTATCAAAAATGTAATTCACATCTCAGTACATCTTATCACCTATCTTCCTAACGGCTGCTTAAGGCAGAGTGATGTCCCCTTGGAAAGCAGATCTTCGATGCATGGCACCCACTTCCCGGGTATATGTCCATGATTTACCTACTCATTCGTTGCTTTGACAAAGGTGAATCGAGGACCAAGAGCCAGGTATTTTGTTAGGCTTATTCATATTTGTTTTCTAAATTCACGAAGGCTACCATCATCACTTTCCAAAAGAGAAGACTGAGAATTATAGAATTTGAGTATAATTCCCCAGGGGTGCTTCGGTCACTAGATTTGAATTTTTTTTTTAAAGATTTTATTTATTTATTTGAGAAAGAGAGAGAGAGAGCACAAGTGGGAGGGGCAGAGGGAGAAGGAGAGAGAGAAGCTCAGGCAGACTCCCTGCTGAGCACGGAGCCCGACACGGGGCTTGATCTCACCACCCTGAGATCATGAGCTGAGCCAAAAACAAGAGTCGGACACTCATGAGCCACCGAGGTGCCCCACAAGATTCAAATCTTGATGGTTGGCTCCCTTTGCCACCAAGTCCCAGCAACTCCAGCATCCACTTACTCATTGCAGAGGGCACGACAATGGAGTGAGCACGCTGCTTATCCCTCTCTCTCCCCCTCATGCCACTCGCCTTTCTTCCCTTTGTCATTTCTCTCTCCTTTCCTCCATTGTTCCTTCTCTCTGTTGAAGCATCCATGAAATCGGTAACTCTTCAAAACTGGGCTGAATTTAGCCCTTTATGGGTCTTCCTTCCTGTTGGATTTTGTTTTTAGAAATACAAGTTTGCCCGAACGAGAGACCATTCCTGTTGATATTTTGCCTATGTGACGCAAAACGTCTCTACTTGTTGAAAACCTTATTTTAAAATTCCGAGTCTGCTATATACTTGGTGATGCGCCCCTGAAGAGGAAAGGTTTGATCTAGAGGTACATTTTTGGCAGTTACCATCATAGCGACCGTGGTTTAAAAAAACATAAGAACGGGGGTTCTGGCTGGCTCAGGCAGCGGAGGCTGTGACTCTTGATCTCGGGGTTGTGAGTCTGAACCCCACATTGGGTGTAGAGATGACTTAAATCAAAAAAGAAATCTTTAAAACAAAACAAAACATGAGAACGAATGAGAAAGATACCGAGAGAGAGTGTATGCATTGAGAAAGCAGATGGCCAAGGCAAAAGATAACCAAAGAACCAACCAACCCAAATCAAGCAAACCCTAGGAGCAGCCTCACATAAATGGGAGGCAGAGGCCGTGGAACCACATGGGAGTGGGAGCTGGAGGAAGGCAGGTGACATCAGAGAAAGTCTAGGGCTTGAGGAATGCCATGAAACACAGAGGAGGGCTACAAAGACTAGTATGTTAAATTTAAATTATCAAGGTCAACATTTAACCTAAATTGCTATCTTGAAGCAGCCCATCTGCCAACCACCAACGCTCGTAGACCCCAGATTCTAGCCTCCAGCCTCAGATCAGCCAAAGGAATCCAGCGCTCATGGGAGAGAAGCCGAACCTAAGCCTTAGGGCAAAAACAAAGTCAGGAGGGTTCTGCAACTTGTCACTGTCGTCAGAAAGCAAGAATATGTTTTAAATCTTAAAGGCAATTCTAAAGGGGATGAGAACTTTAATTAAAGGCTTTCACTGGCCCAGTTACGAAAATCTCGAGCATTTAAAAACCAGAGTACTCATGGTGTGGTATGTGGTTAATTGAAATAAAGTGACTCTGTGAAAGACAAGGAGGTAATTATATTCAGAGGAAAAAAATTGGATTCAAAAGGAAAGATATAATAGGGTATTTTTATTTAAGTGGATACACAGTACTTGTGCCCACACATATGTATGTGCATGTGTGAATTTCATTTATTCTGTTAATCATACAGCTGAGTATGTGTGTGTGACTAAATTGATTACATCAATTAGATGGTGTTTTAGAATATGCTGGAATGTAAGTACAGTAATAAATTTTATAGTAATTGTAATCTTTATGTATTTGCTAGTAGAGTCTATTAAGTAATTTAAAAAGAACAGCCGTTTTAAAATGTCATTTCATTTCTCTGAAGACATTTAATGAATGGGCTACTGCATGTTCAAGAGCTTAAAATATTTTTAAGTCATGTATGTATGCATATATATATATATATATATATATATACACACACACATTTGTATTTATATTTTTGTATACAATCTAGAGAGTCTGGATTAACAGAGGCCTGATTTAAGCAGGAAATTATCCACAGTGACCAAATAGGACTGAAAATATTCACCTGATGCACGGGGAGACAGGACAAAGCAGATTTAGTTGATGGCGGGTTGAAGATGAAGGCCCAGAAAGTGAGTGTCCTTGGAATGACCTTAGCCACTAAGACCCAAGAGGCAGGCAGAGATGTGGGCGCATCCCCGTGTGTGTTCACGGAACCATCTGGGAGCCACTGCAGGTCACATCCCACCCTCTAAACTGCAACTAAACACACGCCAGCCCGTTGTGATTTCCAACCAAGTGTGTGCCTTAGATTTGTCTTTTAATACCAGCATCAGAAAGAGCTAATAGTTCCCTAAAGTTCTGGAGTTTTAAGTATTATGCCCAAATATTAATTTGCTCTATGATTCTTGCTTCTTCCATTTCTACTACCCTGTCCCACTTACCCAGCTCCCAATTACTCTGCTGAAACTACTCTCACTAGGGCTGCCAAGGACTCCTAAAAATATCAGTCTTGTAGCCTTTCCCATTCTCTTTGCCTTCCCAGCATTGTCCAACACTGCTCATTCATTTCTTCAACAGATAGTCCCTGAGTATTTCTTTATACCAAGCACTGTTCCAGATACTTAGGATAGGTTAATAAAACAAAGATTCCTGCCCTTGTGAAGGTTATGTCTTATTAGACTGTGGGGGCAGACATCAAAAACATAAATAACAAATTATTATTATTACATAGATAAATTAGCAAGTAAATTATTTGCTATATTAAATAGTCCTAAAGAAAAAAAGGGAAGGTAGAGCAGGGTAAGGCAGTCAGGGAAGTGCAGGTATTGGGAGGCTTCAGTGTTCAAAGAGTGGTTAAGTAGAGATCACTGAGAAGGTGACAATTTAGCAGACTGGAAGGACGTGAGAGAGGAAGCCATGTGGCCATCTAAGGGAGCGTGTTTCAGGCAGAGGGGATAGCCAGCCCTGTGGCCCTAAGGTGAGGTATGTCTGAGTGTTCGAGGACTGGCAAGGAGGCTAGCACACTGGAGAGAGCTGAGGGGAGGGTCTTAGGGGATGAAGCCAGAGAGCTAATAGACCTCTGCCATCTTGGGTTTGTAAGCCCTGTTACCACATCCCCCCTTTGGCCTCCATAAATGCTCTCTGTTGGTTCTCTCTTCAGTTCCTTCCTTTGCTTCCTCTTCCAGGGTCTTTGTCTTCAGCTGATCCCCATTGGAAGGAGGAACTTGAGAGTGATGCGAACACAGCCGAGTAGCAGACGGATTAATCTAATCGAGGGCCGAAGCAGTCTGCCATCCTGTGTCCAGGGCCTTGGGCTGTGAGATCCTCCACATGGAAACAAGGGTCTCTCTATTAACAGACATAAAGTCACTTATAAAGGCCTAACAAGAAAGTCCAGGTGGTGAGAGTGTGTCTGCTCCTCGGATCCCCTGTCCCAGCTGAACATCTCCAGTCTCCAGGTCACCTCATCCCACTGAGGAGGGGGCTTCACCAGTGTTTGAAGAATAAATTTCAATTTGCTTGGGATCTCCATTTTCTGGAAATGTTAAAATTATATCCTTAGTAGCTCTTGAAACCCAAGAAAGCTTAGAATCAATAACAGAGGTGATGAATTCTATCACACCTGCATATTTTATTTTTCTGTTAAGATAAGGAATTGTGGAGACCATTTATACTTGAAGTATTTAGAGTGGTGAAGATCGTTTACCACATTATGTTACAGAACCAACCATTTTTCCCAGTTAGAATGCGATATGAAATCAATTTTTTTGCCTTGTGATTTTAAGTTGAAAAGTAAAAGAAATCTAGCTAAATACTAAGATTATATTGGAATGTTAAAGACAATTTGCTCATTTATTAAATATATTATGCTTGTTTAAATACATAAGATAGTTTTGCTTTTAAAATGACATCTGAACTGCTTAAAAAGAAAGCAGGTATTTTAAATTTACAAATACAGTTTAAAATATGCAAAGAAATTTAATTAACTGGTCTTTTAAAGAACCCCTTAAAATAAATGTTAAAATGTATTAGTTTTGGGGTAGCCTGGCTGGCTCAGTCGTTAAGCGTCTGCCTTCAGCTCGGGTCATGATCCCAGGGTCCTGGGATCGAGCCCTGCATCGGGCTCCCTGCTCTTCGGGAAGCCTGCTTCTCCCTCTCCCACTCCCCCTGCTTGTGTTCCCGCTCTCGATGTCTCTCTCTCTCTGTCAAATAAATAAAAATAAAATCTTTTTTAAAAATGTATTAGTTTTGTACATAGGATATTAGGATTTGTCAGTTGTACTGAAAGACTTAAGGAAAATCTTGGGTTTGGGAATTTTGCTTTAATATTTTGATTATTGATTTGAAAGCAAGTGGCCACAGATGGTCTTTTCTCTGCATGAAAACCACCCTGAGGGCACCTGGGTGGCTCAGTCAGTTAAGCCTCTAACTCTTGGTTTCAGCTCCAGTCATGATATTGGGGTTGTGAGATTGAGCCCCACATCCGGCCCCAAGCTCAGCACAGAGTCTGCTTGAGATTCTCTCCCCCTCTCCCTCTGCCTGTCTCCCCGTGCTCTCTCTCTCTGTCTCTCGCTCTCTCGCACTCTCGGTCTCTCTAAAATAAATAAATAAAATCCTTAAACACACACACACACACACACCCTGAAGGTAGCATTGCACACAGAGTGGACCCAGCGTCACTGAGTAGCTAGAGGACTTCGTGGGAGGGGCAGGGACCCGGGAGCCCATCCACTGAACCACAGTCAGCACCAACACATCCTGGGTTTCCCCTCTCTCTGGAGTGAGCCTCATCGGACCAGGTGAATGGGGTTAGGTGGAGAGGTTGGGATGGGAAAGGGTACTAGCCTGGAGTGAGAAGGCTCAGAACTAAAGGTAAGAAGCCCTGAGCGGGATCCCTCACTCAGCACAGCCAGCTGTCACCAGCGTTCCCAAAAGGACCCAGGAAACAAGAGGGCCAGGGCGCGCATCCGGGGGTAGGGACCCATGTGACTGCAGTCCCCCCCCCCCCGACCCTCGTTCTGTCTCAGATCACCAGAATGAGGAGGCGGAGACTCCTGGAGCCCCCTACCCAACTCAGCATCCTGGTGGCGATGAAGAGCATAGGATCTGAGTGGACCACATAGGCTCCCCTCAGGCTTCATCCCCAGAAACCAAGTGAACCTTGGGCAGCTAAAGAAAACCAAACCCATGGGTCTGTTGTGAAATTAAATGAAAAAAAAAATTTAATTATAAACTGTTTGCCTTAGTCCCTGGCACAAAGCCCTCAAAAGTTGGTGAAGCTAAAGGAACGTGGAAGGGCCATGACCCAGGGAAGGAAGGATGGACTAGAGCACTTTCAAGCCCTTCCACCAGTATCTTGCACCCAGGCATCTCCATGGCACCTGCTTCATGCTGTCCTTAGAGCTTCCCCGGTTAGATGCCACCCTCTCAGTGACCCCACAAAACAGGCGCTCCCTCCATCTCCATATCAAAGATGAGAAGCCAGGCTCAGAGAGGTTGAGTGGGCTGCCTGAGATCACACTGGCAGCAGGTAGTCAAGGGAAAGTCATGCCTTGACTGGGCAGCTCCAAAGTGCCCATTCTCCACCACGACATTCCCCCCGCCCCAAGCCGTGTGAATTAGCACTTCCTCCTCCCGGCAACCCCATGAGCTGGGTACCAGTGTGGTCCCCGATGTGTGCACGAAGGACCTGCAGCAGGAAGAGGTTAACTGGTTTCCAGGAGGAGAGAACTTCACCTGAGCTTACCATTACCGATGCTAACACCACCCTCAGGAAGAAGGACCCGCATTTACCGTGATGCATCATGTAACAGGCACCATTCTAGCCACTTGGTCTATCGTAGATAAAATATTAACTTGCCACATCTTTTCAGTTACTCCTGGCACAGATTGTGTTATGACTTCCCTTGATGTCTGAGGCCACCTGAGCACAAACATTGGAAGTGGCTGCTGTGGGTCATACCGGTGGTGAGGGGCAGACCGAGACTTCACCCCAGGGCAGGCTGGCTTTAGACCATCCCTCAAAACCCCTGTGCCCCCCCCCCCCCCCCACACAAACCCATAATCACACAAGATACAATACTGAGCTCTGTTTTTAACCACTATTCTATGTGTTAAAAGTTGAATCATGGGGCGGGCACCTGGGTGGCTCAGTCGTTAAGCATTGGACTTCAGCTAAATCATGATCTATGGGTCCTGGGATTGAGTCCCACATCGGGCTCCCTACTCAGCGGGGAGTCTCCTTCTCCCTTTCCCTCTGCCGCTCCCCCTGCATGTTCTCTCTCTCTCTCTCCAATAAATCAATAAGATCTCTTTTCTTAAAGATTTGTATTGATTTATTGGAGAGAGAGAGAGAACAAGCAGTGGGGAGGGGCAGAGGAAGAGAGAGAGAGAGAAGCAGACTCCCCTCTGAGCAGGGAGCCCGACACGGAGCTCAATCCCAAGACCCCGAGATCATGACCTGAGCTGAAGGCAACGGCTTAACTGACTGAGCCACGCAGGCGCCCCGAAATAAATAAAATATATATTTTTAAAAAGTTAAATCATGAATTCCTCCAAACATAAAAATTTAGGATCTGCGCTCTTCAACCCACACGTGTCCTATAGGGGGGTGCTTTAAATGGCTTCTGGAGCCACTTTGCACAATTCCTCACACCAGGAGAAACCTCAGCCAACACTAATGAGTTTGACACCAGCATTTGTGGGAGGTGGATTTGCTGTTTCTTTTTCCTATTAAAATGGAGTCTTCCCTGAACAGGCTGAAGCCCGGCAGCGATGAGTGGCTAACATCCCCAGGGTTGTCGGTTTTAGTCAATAAAAGTACCAGAGCTCAGTTACATGTGAATTTCAGATAAACAACAAATAATGGTTAGCATAAGTATGTCCCAGATTGCAGTCCATCCTGTATCTTATCTGGTGACTGTTTTTAATCTAAGTGTATCCCACATCACGTTGTGTGTCCTATCCTTTATCTGGTCACCCTGCCTTGGAGCATGAGGACAGAAATTTCACACAGAGTGAGGTGAGGGCTGCCACTTACTTCCTGAATTTTGTGTCAGAAATGGAGTTCGGCAACACAGGGGTCTCCTAAGTATATTATTTCTACCTCAAGACCATCTGACTTGCTCTGTTGGTCAACTTTATGCCACATTCCTGTTCTGCCAATTACAGAAAACAAACCTACAGAAGCTTCTATCCCCAGAGAGAGCAGGTGCATGCAGGATCAGGGGAGAAACTCATTTGTTGTCAGCCTGATTGGCTAGAAATGCCCCCGCCACCTTAGATTCTTCTTTCCTGTGTAGCAATAATAAAATACACTAATTAAAATACTTAGAACCCTCATCCTGCATGGTTCATCGTGCAAAATCAGTTCTCTAGAAACAGGGCTAGTTGTTCATGAGATGAACTACCTTTGAGGAAGTGAATTTTTCCTGATAAGATACCTCACACTTCCTAGTAATAATTATAATTCCCATTATAATTATTCACTTGGTTGTGTGAACAGAACTATCCTATTATGTAAATTGTGTGCAATTGCTTAATAACATAAAAGAAGTTTTAATCCATCTGTTTTTCAGAGTAGAAATGACCTGATCTAAATATTTCTTTTTGACACAGGTGAATTTTTCTCAGCTAAGAATCAGGAAGAAGTAGCACTTTGAAAAAGCTCACTGAACAAATGTGATTTTAAGTGGGCTTCACCAAATATATCTTGGGATAAAAACAATGTCTGTCTTTTAGTCCCGTATGATTTAATGAAATTCATGCACCACTGGTTTGTTATAAATTAGAGATTAGTGTCATTTTTGGGTTTGGCTTAAAATACAAGGTGCCAAAGATGAATTAACTTTACACATGTTCGGAGAAATTGTATTAGGTTCACCCAAGTAGAACAAAAGGGAGGTAGTTATTAAGGAAGGAAAAGGATAAAATCGGAGACAGAAGGGATCTGAAAGAAGCAGTGATCTGTTTGGTTGTTACAGGGAAGGAAGCTTGCAGAAAACACTTATGAGGGCGCCTGGGTGGCTCAGTCATTAAGCGTCTGTCTTCGGCTCAGGTCATGGTCCCAGGGTCCTGGGATCGAGCCCCGCATCGGGCTCCCCGCTCAGCGGGAAGTCTGCTTCTCCCTCTCCCACTCCCCCTGCTTGTGTTCCTGCTCTCGCTCTCTCTCTCTCTCTCTCTGTCAAATTAATAAATAAAATCTTTAAAAAAAAAAAAAAGAAAACGCTTATGAATTCACACCTCCAGAGGAAGCCCCACCAGGCTCAGGGTCTGATGATACTGTGGATCATTAGCCAAGGCTGAGCATTTCAAGAGCTTCCACAATCCGAGGGATCAAAGGAGGAACAACAAGCCACTTCATAGATTCTCCTTTTCCTACCTTCTCAAGTTTGCATGCATAGAGCGGTCAGACCAGAAATTCGAATCAGGACTCCAGGTTAAGCCCGTTGAACCGGAGAGTATGTTCACTGAAGGGTGTAGATCCTCCCAGCTGCCCCTACGAGCGAACAGATCTTCCAGCTTCAAGAGACTCCAAAAATCTAGAGTTTTATGTGAAAATTTCCAAAGTTTTAATCTTAGATACTAATACAACCAAAGTTAAAAAAAAAAGAAAACGTAGTGTTGAATAAGGAAATAAGGCTACAGATGAATCCAAGCTATTGATCATTAATTTGTTACCTTTGCATGAGCTCATGGTAGGACGTATTTTGTACAACATAAGGCTTGAGAGAGGCTGTACTTGCAGTGTAAATAGGAGATGGGGGATTGGGGCATCACAATTCCCTTGTTCTAGAAAGTTCTGCTGTGACACAGCCAAGTAGAATCGGGTGCCACAGGTTTGATGCATGAATTCTCTTCCTTGGCCGGTCCAAGGTTCTCGGTTGCCTTCCTTGTCTCCTGGAGCTGCCCTGAGTTCTAATATTTGTCCCCATTTTCCTTGTAATATGACTTTGAGCTGGTTTTCTAGATTATCTGGGGCTTCTTAAGTGTCCTTGGAAAACAAGACAAATACCCATCCTAGGCAGAGGTTTTTAAGTGACCCCAAACAACGGAGACTCCATTCAACTTGGAAAAGCTCATTTAAAGAAACACTCCAAATATCTTCAATACCCTATTGGGATAATTGCCCACCCCTTCAGCTGGTGACACTGGGTTTTGTCTAGCCCACCTCCTTCATGCTGGAATTAACAACATGCAAGAACGGTGGGCCAGGAATCACGAGGATTCGGTTCTAGTTCTGTGTCAAAAACCACTAACTAGGTGACCTCGGACATACCTTCTTCCTCTAACTAATTGGACTGAGTTACCGTTTCCATTCACAACCACGGCTAAGAGGTTGTGCCATATTTCTGCATCCCTCGGTGGGATGGGGATGCGTGCCCTCAGGCTGCGCTCCCCAGCTACTCCATCAAACGCTAATCCAGGTGTGTTGCTCTGAAGGCATTTTGCAGATGTGACTAATATCCTTAATCAGTTGACTTTAAATACAAGACACTATTCTAGATAATCTGGGTGGGACTGACCTCATCAGCTAAAAGATGATCACCTACAAAAGCAGAGTGGAAGGTTCCCTGCCTCTGGATCAGGAGCTTCATGCCATGCCTGAGAGTTCCAGTCTGTCCCTCCCATGGTGTGCCCTGTGGATTTCAGATTTAAGCGTTCCTAGGACTCAATCTCTTAATATACACTACCTACTGCTTCTGTCCTCTGGCTCATGCCTGTCTGACATGCATGTGTTATTATTTACTTTGTGTATATATTTGCATACGGTCACAGAAAAAAAACTGTAATTATACTTATTTTAAAAGTAAGATTTATATCATGACTCTAAAGTAGAAGAGGGCATCATTTGATATTCAAGGCATGAGTCAAGGTTTCAACAAGAAACAGGACTCTCAAATAAGGATTGATCAAAGAAGGATTTATTTACCAAAAAACAAAACAAAAACAAAAACAAAAACAAAAACTAATCACACAGCTTTGGGTGGGGTGTTCCAGAACCACAGGTAAAAGTGCAGGACCCTGGTCTCTGGCAAGGAGATCGCTAAAGTCTGCCCCCTTGTGAGATATCTGGTTCCTGCATCTCCAAGGAGGTATGTCCACCTCCATCGGTAGTCACAGGTGCAGGTGGGGGTGGGGGATGGGAAGACACGATGGTGTTCAAGTGCGAATTAACAATATCTACATGAAACTCTTTTTCTCCCCTGCTTCACTGCCAGTGAGGTAAACCCTTCGATGTTCACGGGGTCTTGAGAGGCATCCAGCCACACACCCACAAACACACACACACACACATACACACCCAGACAGATGGCCATGGAAGGCAAGGACCCTACACTCAATCCAGAAATGGTGCTCTTGTCATTCTGTTTGGTTGGGGGCAGATGTCTGCTAGATGAGTTCGTCTTCACTTACCCCCGAATCTGTGCTTGTCCCATGCAGTGGAGGATGAGTTCCTACCAGACCTCGTCTTCATCTGCACCTCCCCTGAGTACGATGCTGGAGACGGTGCAGGTGCTCAGGGTTGGTTGTATGAAAGGATGGGTGAGTGGATGCCTCCCTATCACGCTCACCCATTTAGCATCTTCAAGCAGTCAGGATCTGTTGCCCTCCTGTTATGTAAATGAGCTGGAGGGGGTCCCTATAGATTGGTCCCTAGACTGTGTATTTCTCCACAGCAGGCTGGGACGCATTAGTTCAAAAACCTGCTGGCCCCAGACTAAAATTTGTATACAACCAATTGTTTTCAACAGAGCCTAAATAAGTGCATTTTAGCTGTTTACAGCATGCCTGCTTTGCAAACGCCACAAAACTGCACGGACATCTGCTAGCCGTAGATAAGACAAACCCCGTAGCCACAGAGACTAAGCAGCTGCTGGCCCTTGGATCTCTCTGACCAAGATTCGTGCCATGCTGCTGGACACACAAGCCCCCTCCGCAGAGCTTCCTCATCCTCCTCCCCTTCTGGGTAGTGGCCCCCAAACTGTAAGCCTCTGGATGGTTGCATGCAGTGGGGGAGTTTTGCCTGCAAACCTGACAGCATCCCCCACATAAGCCCACTGTGTGCTACTGCCCCCTGGTGGTCGAATGTTTTTCCGAGCTCAGCCCCCAAAGCTCTTGAACTCCCTACATCTTGTTAGCATGTCCCCCAGTGAAGGAAGTCTGTGCCCCTCACTGCCTACTAACCGAGGGGCATTTTTCCACTGCCCCAGTGTACAGAGTGAATTCTCAGTCCGTGCTTGTTGTGTGAATGAATGGATAGATGGGTAGATAGATGATCCCTAGGAAATCTGGACATGCAGTCCTCATTAGGGTGTCCCCAGTGACAGTCTTCTGCCACCACCACCCTGGAGCCCTGAGACAATCCCCACCCCCGGCCAGTTGTACACAGTCAGTGCTTAATGGGTGCTGTTAACTGATCAGTAAGAAGAGAAACCTCATGCATCCAAGCCATCCTAGATTTTTGATAAAAGAAGGACACGGATAGAGCTACCGTGCCTGATGCGCAACGTCAGCTCCAAACCCTAAACACAGGTCCATTGGCCACATGCGTCTCTGTCCTGGGGCTTCATGAGGTTCAGGAAGCCTGCCCGGGGCTCCCAGCCACAGAGCAAAGCCTCTTCATTCAGTAAGAGCTGAACTAGCTGCACTGATGGGTTCGCTGATGCTTCTGAGCTCAGGAGGGGGTGAGGACCCAGCACTGCCCCACACTGCGGTCTCACTGTGCCTCAGTGTTTCCACCGCTGCTTCGGCCTTCTGTCTACATCTTGATGTCGGTGCATCATGCATTCAGCCACCACCGACGAAGCCTGAAGCTGGTGCTGAGCCAAAGCCACGCGGGGGAGCTAGGCAGAGTTCCCGCTGTCTTCTTCCAGTGCCCCCGCTGCCATCTGGCCATCACTTCAAGGGTTTATATACAGCGGCTTCTTCATTATTTTCAGATTTGATACCTACAGACCGGAGCACACCCAATGCTGCAAGCAAGCTTCCCTGAAACCAGTGGGAAGTCTCTTTAGATTTTTCTGTTCTTCTGCTTTCCCCATCAGCCAATCATCCAGAAACTCTTCATCCAACATGAATGTTTGACTTCCAGCATTTGGGGAAAATGAAATAATACCCTCCTTATGCTCCTGATTTGACTTACTCCCTAATCACAGAAAGCAGAATTCTTTTAAAGGGGAGTTTGAATATGTGGACACACTAGAATGAAATGCTGTGGCTGCAACAGCCCATTAATGCTGGCAAGAGACTGTTCCTAGGCAGGACTATTTCCCATCGTCGTCGAGGGAAGCCCCTTTTTTAACTTTGCATTTGATCAATTAGGCTTTGTATTCTTAAGGGTTAGGCATTATCTGTGGCTACAGATGACTAGAAGTTCTCAGTGTCTGAATACCCTTGGGCAGAAGGTAAAGAAGCAGTTGTCCTGTGTTGACGGATCTGATGGTATGAACGGCCGCCAAGATCGATACCAGGAGAACCGCTACCGGCCACAGACGCAGGTCTGAATCAATGAGAACTTGCGAAATCATCACAGGTACCACATCCCCGCTTCGCCCAGCTTCCAGCTGTGGACCTGCTTATACTACAGTACGAGAGAGGTTCATTAAAAATAGATGCGCCCCCACCTGGCTCTACCTGGCACCACACACGACCCTTCACGCTCTGTTCTCTCGAGAACGTGGCTCTCATCTAACAGAGCTGTGCCCTTGAAGAAGCCTTTTTTTTTTTTTTTTTTAAATTTTTGGCAACTGCAGCTTTTGGCTCCGACCCACGGAGTTAATGTGGGTGGAGACCATTTTCCTCCCTATGGACATTCAATACGATGGCCAGAGGAGGTCATTATTTCTCCCTTCGAAATGAATTAACAATTTTAGGAAGATGTCACTTTTGTCTTTGCATAAGGAAAATCAGCTTCCTCATTATCCTTGAACCCTGGGACCCTTTCCCACCGTGCCTGTGTTGGATTTCTTTATTTAAAGCTCCCCTACAGCATTAACACAAGAGAACCATCTGGATGGATAGATTTTTTGAGAGGGGCTTTGGCAGGAAACAAGAATTTAAGAGCTCCACAATATAGAGGGATCTACTCAGAAGTATACCTAGTCAGTGCAAGAGTCAGACAATTGCTAGGTATCTTTAGAAACTGGTAGAATTCAATTTAATGTGATAGGTGATTTGGGATATAGGAAGAGAGAATGAACCCATAGTGGCTTTTGCCTCATTAACACCTAATAATTTCAGTATAAACCTTTCATCAAAGTTTTATCAAAAGGAATTTCTGTACCTGCTGTTTTATCTCTAGCTACCAAACAGCATGCACACCATTAATATCCTCGGTGTGACAAATTCCCGACCACTGGGTGGTCCGAGGAGGAAAGAAAGAAATTAACAGACAGAATTCAGATGAGACCCAGTCGTCTCCTCATGGACTCCGGGAGAGTTAAACAGGTGCTTTGGGCACCCATGCATTTCAGGGGAAAATTAAATGGGTAGTGGGCTTCAGAAGTTGGCAGGAAACTGAGCTCCCCCCCCACCCAGAACTGTTCTTTGATAGGAAGGACCAGGGTGCCTTCTGGTAACACAGCTCTTGTCACACTGGATCAAGCATGTGTTCGTGCAAATGTCTTAGTGACTCCCATTCGAGGCCATATGGCACCCACCAGCCAGTGACCTTTTCCTGACACTGGAAGCAAACCTGTCAACAACCCAGATCTTCTAAGCTTGACTTTCCCCCCTAAGTCTTGTTCAGGTGCCTTCTAAAGATCCAGGGAATCATGGGAATCGGTCCCATCAGGCTCGTGTCAAATGGGAAAGGAGAGTTTGCTGAGTCCAGATTTTTCAGTTGTGACATAGACAAAAGGAAGTGGGTGGGTATCTGGTGTGAGCATGTGCATTCCCCAGGAACGATCCTTGAGAAAAACTCCCAGTTCTATGAGGTACTGTCCCAGTGACATTATTCTGAACAAGGACGTTTGTTCTGGAGAAGACACTTGATCCTACATCAAGCTTGGCTGGTCCTGGATTTGGAAACGTAGGAGATAAATGGAAACCAACGGTTAAAAAAAAAAAGAGCGAGACAAAGTCATTAAATATACACTTTGGCATTTGATCCCTGGAGGTTCAACCTCACTACCTCGAGCCTTAGGGATTTGCTCTGAACGTGCAATTTCAATATCCCAGCGAGATGCTGTCCAGGGATTGGCGGCATCGTGGACAGAGCCCTCCAGGCACAGGCCCCCCGCCCTCGTGGAATGTTCTCACTAATGACATCACAGCTGCTGAGGCTCAAAGGACTTAGATGCAAAAGTGAAGCCTTTCCCAAACCCCGAGCTCAAGGAGTCCGAGGTGCTGATGAAGACCCTGTTGTCGAAGGTGCTCGTGAAGAATGCTACCTGGATCCACGGGATGTGGAGATGTAAATGAATGCCGGCATTTTACATACGTGGCTTTACATACATACACAGATCTGAGTAAATAACAAAAATGTGTATTTGACCATTTTATCTATATCTCCAAACGTCTATATATTTAAATTGGCAATAAAAACCTTTTAAAAAATATTTACAGTGGAAAACTGTGGCTGGTCGCCTTAGGTTTGGGTCGCCGCAGAGTGGAGATTTTACGAAAATCTATGTGCACCTGTTGGAAATGTGTCAAATATTTGAGTGATAGGTGCGATATCAAATTCAGGGGCCAGAGGAAGCTGGTGAAGCATGGTCTGGATCCCGGGTGACCCAGAGACTGGATCTGGCTCTCAGAAATGATTCCTTTGTTCTTCTCAGGTTTTTAAATGTTTGAAGATTTTGCATTAAATACAGGAAAATGGGGTCTCAGGAAAATAACTGTAGCTGTGTTCGTTGGGTCTGCAGGTGTGACCACTGAGTCTGCACCACACATAGCAGTGATCGGATGCAAGTGAGAGCAGACACCGCCCCCTTTAGGCAGGGGCGTGGTCCACTCACTTGGCTGCAGTCTCCACCATTCCCTATAGCCTCACAGCCTCTCTCAGGCAGATGACCTGCTCTGGTTCCTGTGGGCATGTGGATTTGCCAGGTCTTGTCATACTTTCTATTCCATCTCAGAGGAGACTAAGCCCTTCAGGACCTGTGGGTTCCAGAGCCCACTTTAGAAACCTATAAAGCCTTGGGTGGCTCAGTCAGTTGAGCATCTGAATCTTAATTTCAGTTCAGGTCATGATCTCAGGGTCGTGAGATCAAGCTCTGCATCGGCTCCACACTCCATGGGGAGGCTGCTTGAGATTCTCTCTCTCTCCCTCTGCCCCTCCCTCTGCTTACGCTCTCTCTCTCTCTCTCAAATAAGTACATAAATCTTTTTTCTTTGAATATTTTATTTATTTATTTGACAGAGAGAGACACATCGAGAGAGGGAACACAAGCAGGGGGAGTGGGAGAGGGAGAAGCAGGCTTCTCGCCGAGCAGGGAGCCCGATGTGGGGCTCGATCCCAGGGCCCCAGGATCATGACCCGAGCTGAAGGCAGATGCTTAACAACTGAGCCACTGAGGCACCCCTAAATACATAAATCTTTAAAAAAGAAGAAACCTGTAAAGCCCTGTAAATAGGATTCACTTCATCAGATATGTGTTTACACCCATTAGTTTGTGGAATGCTCTTTAAAAATAAATGCATTTTTTATCTTTTAGGAATGTTGCGCTCAGGTGCAGGGCTGAACTGGCCACACTCCTGGATCAATGTTACATTATTACCACTGATTCATGGAAAGCCTGTTTCTTTTTTCATTATTTTTCCCCTTCATTCTCCAATTCCACTCTTATTCCTTTGACCTCATAGGCACCGGACCAACATACTTATGTTTGCCCAGAGAAACTTGCCTGTCCTTGTAAAACAGGTCATGTTATTTTATGCACGGGTGTTGCTCATCGAAATACAAGTCGCTATGCCCTAGCTCACATCCCGTTTCTGATACCGTCCTTCCCAACGCGCTGTTTGTAATTTGCTGCCAACACTTGCAGGCTGCTCCGCCCACTTACACTTGAACGCAAACCTATAAGAATCCGAAAGACCATCTTCACCAATTATTCCGTGAATCCTGAGCAAACAAGAGTTAAGGCTGAAATGTCAGCCTGCACACTGGGGGCTGGTCCCCACTCTGCATCCTCCCAGAATTCAGTGTTTTGGCCCTGAAGCTCAGCTCAGAAAAACCCTCCTCCCCAGCTCTGGAGGATGCTTTTTTTTTTTTTTTTTTAAGATTTCATTTATTTATTTGACAGAGAGAAACACAGCAAGAGAGGGAACACAAGCAGGGGGAAGTGGGAGAGGGAGAAGCAGGCTTCCCGCTGAGCAGGGAGCCCCATGCGGGGCTCGATCCCAGGATCCTGGGATCATGACCTGAGCCTACGGCAGACGCTTAACAACTGAGCCACCCAAGCGTCCCTGGAGGGTGCTTTTTATTCAAGCACTTCCTCACTCCCTGGCTTTACATACTCAGAACGTGGGTCATCGCTCCAAGGCAGTGTTTTTGTTCATTATCTGTTCCCACTACTGAATTTCCTGCCCTCTTGACACAAACATCCTGCAAAACCCAACTTGACGTTTACCTCCCCAAACGCCTGGGTCATGCCCATGTCCTGTGGGAACCCCAAGGCTCCCACCCCTGAAAACCTGCAGCGTTAGGCCTGCCCCTCGTCCTCCTCCTCCTCGCCTGTGTCTGCCTTGCTCCGTGGAGGTTTCCACGCACGCCGAGTCCCCTTCCCAGAACCTAAGAAACTCCAGGGCAGGGACTGTGTCCTAGCACATCTCTGACCCCTTTGCCTGACAAGGACTTACCTGGAGCTGCGCGGGGAAATTTTGCTAAAAATAAAAATCATGCCCATCAGGTGAGAGCCGTGGGGCCATTCGCACAGTCCTCCCTCCTTCCCTGATGTCCAAACGAGCCCACCTCAGAATGATGCTGCCGGGCGCCTGGGTGGCTCAGTTGGTTAAGCGACTGCCTTCGGCTCGGGTCATGATCCTGGAGTCCCGGGATCGAGTCCCGCATCGGGCTCCCTGCTCGGCAGGGAGTCTGCTTCTCCCTCTGACCCTCCTCCCTCTCATGCTCTCTGTCTCTCATTCTCTCTGTCTCAGATAAATAAATAAAAATCTTTAAAAAAAAAAAAAGAATGATGCTGCCTTTGGTGCCATATAACGAAGCGCACACACAGAACCACACTCGTGCGTGACAGCCCATCTGCTACGGCCGCGGCGTGCACTTACCGAGTGCGTTTGATCAGCTCAACAAGCAGTGCTTGAAACCTGGCATCGGAGTTTAAATCAAAGTGGTGGGACATCTCTTTTCTCCATGATGGGATTACAAAGGGAAGAGGTCCCCGGGAGTAAACCCTGAGAATAGGGACGTGGCTGAACCCTGGTCCTCAAAGCGCTTTGCCAGACAATTGAGGACCACTATTTTGTCTATGGCTAAAAATATAAAAGTAGGGCAAGCTATAGGAGATCAATTTTAAATCATCTGAAGCTCCGGGAAAGACATTCTGAGGTGCTTTTGAGATGGGATAATTTACGTTTCTGCCGTGGCCTTTTAATAAAGGGGGGGCAGAGCACCACCTGTATCTCCAAAACTCCTTTCCTGATAACTGTGCTTTGCCCAAATGTTAACACTTCAACCAATTACAAGCCATCGGAATGGTTTTTATTTAAGAATATGGATATGAAGGGCGCCTGGGCGGCTCAGTCAGTTAAGCGTCTGCCTTCGGCTCAGATCATGATCCCAGGGTCCTGGGATCGAGCCCCACATCGAGCTCCCCGCTCCGCGGGAAGCCTGCTTCTCCCTCTCCCGCTCCCCCTGCTTGTGTTCCCTCTCTCGCTCGCTGTCTCTCTCTCTGTCAAATAAATAAATAAAATCTTAAAAAAATATATGGGTATGAGTTATAGTTGTTTCTTATGTGTATGATGTCATTACTAAAATAAAACAACTTACAAATTGTGTCATTAACTCACACTGCTGGTGGAAGGTAGTTTCCCAGGTTTCTGCCTCCGGAGGAGTGGAAACCTGAAACTGGAAATTTTACGTGTAAAATGGAATTCTTTCTTAGGGGAGGTGGGGCGGGGCAAGATCAACAACTGGATGCAACATAGTCCACACCTCACAACAGCCCGGGAGGTCATCAAGTCATTCCCATTTTACACAGCAGGAAACAGACCACCTCAGGCCCAACCGCTGCCTTCTGGAAAGAGCCCCCAGCATCTGCTGACCTGTCCCGGGCTGTCCCTGGGCACAGCCACCCCAGAGTCTCCCTTGACCATCACCTTGGGGATCCTCTGCACCCTCTCCTGTGGCAAAGCCCCTCCCCCTTCCCTGTGTATTTCTCTTTCTTGGTTAATTCCTTCATTTTGGTGGAAACTTTATCCAGTAGCTTCCCTAGCAAGAGGGCAGGCTTGATCACTTTTAAGACCATAATCTGACACTTTAAAACCAAGTAGTGCCCCCCATTCCCGTGTCCATATCAGCGCCTGCATTCAGGATTGGGGCGTCACAGTACAAATATTGTAAAATATTCTAGGAACCACAGCGTGTCGGGGGCGCGGCAGCTTGGCTCAGTTGAGGGGTTTTTGAGCAAGTGAGGCTGTCTCTCCAGTGACACTCACCGTTCTGCTCATCACCCGGGAACAAAACCCAGCAAGGGGCCTGGATGGCGAGTGTCCACGGGGAGACGGACAGGGAGAGTCTGGGTCTGATGGCTCAGGATGGGCAGGATGTCCATTATTTTTTTTTTTTAAGATTTTATTTATTTGACAGAGAGAGACAAAGTGAGAGAGGGAACACAAGCAAGGGGAGTGGGAGAGGGAGAAGCAGGCTTCCCGCGGAGCAGGGAGCCCGATGCGGGGCTCGATCCCAGGACCCTGGGATCATGACCTGAGCCGAAGGCAGACGCTTAACGACTGAGCCACCCAGGCGCCCCAGGATGTCCATTATTTCAGACCGGACCTCCCACCCATACTAAATGCAGTGGTGATGAAGCCAAGATGCAGGATTATCCGCTGGGCTTTAGCAAGCTGGTTCAGTACAAGGAAAATCGTTTGCAGTCTGGGGAAATAAATTAGAATATGCAAAGCTTCTAAGTACAATCCATTAACACAGAAGATAAAAAGGCGCATAATTTGATGAAGCCAAACATAAATGCCCTCCCTCAGCTTCCCAACTGCTACCATAGTTAATCATTTTTATTGTGATTGCCGTTGTTTATGGAAAGAGAAAAGAATGTTTGTAATGGAAATTATTTGCATATTCCACGTTTGCTATCCACCTTACTGTTCGCCCTTAGCAGAAGTGGATTCTAACATTTGGGTAGGGATTTCTTTAAGATGATCTGCTATAGTCGTCCCTCTTCTCTGGGGTTGCAGTTACCCATGGTCAACCGGCCGGAAGCAGGTGATCCTACTTCTGATGCATCCTTGAGTCAACAGCAGCCTAACGCGATGTCAAGTTCCCACGTCACTCACCTCACTTCTCATCAGGGGGGCTTTTCATCATCCACACCGTCACCACAAGAAGAAGAAGGGTGAGCCCAGTATAAGAAGATATTTTGAGAGAGGGAGAGTGAGAGCATTTTCACACAATCTTTTATTATAATATATTGTTATAATTGTTCTATTTTGTTATGAGTTACTGCTACTAATCTCTTACTGTGCCTAATTTATAAGTTTCACTTTATCACAGGTGTGTATGCACAGGTAAAAGCATAGCGTATACGGGGTTTGGTACTATCCGTGACTCAGGCATTCGCTGGGGGTCTTGGAAAGGATCCCAGCAGGTAAAGGGGTCTCCTGCATGTATGCACTTCTGTTAATGGTGAAGTCTCTTCTAAAGAGAAATCTCAGACTATTAGATCAATACTTTATTCTAATGCTGATCAGCCCTCTACATAAGTGTCATCTCTCCCCACCCTCCAAATAACACAAGATAATGTTTTCCTACAGAAGAATTGAGAAGGCCTGCCTATTTTTGCTCCAGGGTAATGGAATATATTTATCGATGCAGAATAAATGATATGAGTCAGAGTTCACTATGGAGACTCCCATAGCTCTTACTAATCTTATAAAGATGAAGTGTGCTGGGCGTCTCCATAAATGAGACCCATCTAGTTCTTAAGAGCATATTCAATTCATAATTTTAACTCACCATCCCAGCACTTTTCAGGGTCAAGAGCAAAGTGTGATATCCGCCACTCTATTTGGTCTTTAGCAATCTCATTTTTTGTGGATCTGAATCTCATCAGGGAAAATGAACTCGCAGATAAATCTGCATAATTACACATACTCTCTGCTTGCGGCAAAATCTCTAACCGTTCCAATTTCTCCCTCATGCACTGTTACGGGGTCCAGGAGAAACACAATGCAAATTCCATAGACAAGGGAATGCTCGCCTTTAGAGCTCCGGAGAGAATATGGCTCATGACATTCCAGATTTGATTTGAGACTTCTTTTCCTCATGTACATTCTGAGAAAATAATACAGCAATGTGATTCCCAGGCACAAATGCAAATTCATCACCGTTTATGGCAAGCTACAGAACCCTACATAAATGACACAAGCTTGTCCAATGGTTTTTACTTAACTATTATGGGACTGACACCGACAAATAATTTTTGAAAGCTTTTTTTATTGGGCACTAACAGAACTTCAGAAAGTACATATACTTTCAAAAGTGTATAGCTTGATGAATTATTACAAAGCAAACCCACACAGGCAGCCTCCACCAGGGTCAATAAATAAAACATGAGGGATGTCCCCAGGTCCCCCAGGTCCCCCGTGGTTTGCCTTCCTGATCGCTACCCAGACTTACCTTCTTCTGTTCCCATATCTTAACACCACTGGGCAGTTCTGTGTGTTTTGAACTCAACACAGATGGATTTGTCACAGTAAGTATATTTAGCTGCCTGGCTCCTTGCATTCTGAACTCACTTGGTGAGAACCACCTACTTGTGGTGTGTAGCCGCGATGCATCCGTCCCCGCTTTAGACTCGGTACATTTCATCCTCTGCATATTTGGTACAAATAGACCAAAACTTATTCTTACTCATTATACTGGGCATTTAGGTTGTGTGTGATTTGGGGCTATCTTAATAATGTTGCTAGTAACACTAATACTTTTGTACATGTATTTTGGTGCACATTTAAAATTGCTAATGGTGAAGTCTCTTCTAAAGAGAAATTTCAGACTATTAGATCAATATTTTATTGATCTAATAAATATGTCCCATTTTAGTAGGTAATGCCCAATGCTTCTTCACGGTCGTTGGACTGGTTTCCATTCCCACCAGAAGTGTGTGAGAATTCCAGTAAGTCAAAATCCTCACCCATACTAGACATTAGTCAGGCTTTCAAATGCATTAGCCGTACGTACATAAGTAATCTCCTGGTGGTTTTAACTTGTACTTCTATGGCAAAGGAGGTTGGAAATATTTTGATATTTTTGCTGGCTGAGGGATTTCAATCACCACCACTCACTCCCTGATACTTGAAAGCGTCTTTTCAAGAATCTTGCCATTTTTCTAAAAGGTTTGAATGTCGTTTGCTCATTGATTTGTAGAATTCTTCTATGTCCTGGATATGAGCCTTTTGTTGATTTTATATGTGCTAACATTTTCTTTCATTCTGTGGTTTATCTTTCCATGTTCTTGATGTGGTCTTTTGATGAATAGAAGGTCCCAGTTTTAATGTAGTCAAATGAATCAGTGTTTGACGCTGTGCCTGTTGCTTCTTTGTTTGGCTGAAGAGATCTTTGTTTATACAAACACCATGCTTTCTTGTAGAAATCCTGAGTCTTACCTTCGCATATAGCTCACCAGTTCACATGAAACTGATTTTTGTGTATGGTGTGAGGTAATAGTCATAATTATTTCTTTTTCTGAACCCAGCCCCATTTATTGAAAAGGGACCCTTTCCCCAACACATTGCAGGACCACCTTTGACATAAGTCAGGTGTCCACACAAGGCACAGATGTGTTTGGGGGAGTTATATTCTGTTTCTTTGGTTGATTTTTCTATCCCTGGTCCAACAGGATATTGATACAATAACTAAGGCATTTCATTGTATCTGATAGAGTAATTTCTTTAAATTCACCTGTTTTTTTAAAGATTCTCTTGGATGTTCCTGGCCATTTACATTTTCACATAAGTTTTAGAATCTGCTGCTCAAGTATCTTCTGGGATTTTGATCAAAGTTACATTGAAACTATATGAACACATTTATAATATTAAGACTTCAATTCGTGGGGGTTCCTGGCTGGCTCAGTCAGTGGAGCGTGCGACTCTTGATCTCCGGGTCATGAGTTCGAGCCCCATGTTGGGTGTAGAGATCATGTAAAAATAAAACTAAAAAAGAAAAGACTTCAGTTCATGCACTACGATATATCCCATTTTGCATATCTTTAATTCATCTGAATGCTGGTTTATCCTTTATACTGTTGAAGTCTTGAATATCTTTCCACACAATGTTTAATAGAAATGGTGATATGGAAGATCTTTGTCTCCTCTCCAGACTCAGAGAGATAGCTTTCACTCTTTTGCCATTAGATATGATATTGCTGTACGTTATGTTTTGTGGATATTTTAGCACAGGTCAACCTGCCTCCCTCCTATTTATGGTGTTACATGTTTACTTTTAACATCATGGACAATAGAACTTTGTCAGATGCTTTTTCTACATTTATTAAGATAATTACAGGTCATTTTTATGTGCTGATGACTCTGTGTCCTTTTCCCATTTAATATTTCAGGAAACATTTTATATAGATTATAAACTAACCATAAACATTTTATTTTTACAAATAGCTTTACATTGAAACATTTTTTATGAAAATATGAAATCTTCCCTTTTCTCACCCTTCCAGCCCCAGAAGCATTCACATTCCAGCCTTTGGGGCAGAATCTTCCTGACTTTTCATTTATAGGAGTTCGATTTTAGAGGGAATTAATAAATATAATCTACTTTCATCTTAGCATATTTCTCTTTAAGGATATTACTCTAGCTGAATCTATATTCGATTACCTGATAGAAAAAACACTATTTTTACTTTGTGATTTTTTTCAGACTTAGTAAAGAGAAAAGTTATATAACTCGCCAACAAAAAAACCAAGTGAGCTCTTGAACAAACTCATCAGACCAGTTAAGTTAATGCCGGTCGGCTGGATCTGGGAAACTCATATTTTAGGATCCAAACTGAAAATGGTCTAATGATGGTTTTGAAAAATATATTTATGGCATCAGTCAGTGATGTACTGTGGCAAAGAGGAAAAAGCGTGGGCTCTGAACCATTCCTCTATCCATCCTTCCAGCTGATGTTGTGGGGCCGTAAGCCACATGCCAAGACACACGGGGTGCTGGGTCGCAGCGGCCAACAGGACAGATGTGGCCCCTGCCTCCACAGAGCGGGGGACAAAGAGGAAACTGAGTACTGTAAACTGTGCCAAGTACCACTAGCGTGATCTGGGAGCGCACAGCAAAGGGACATAAATACCGTCATGAGCTTCATCTTGGAGCAACCAGACCCAACACCTGCAGAGCATTACAGTGACTCCTGCAAGCAGCAAGCCCAGTGGGAATGCCGAGCTCCCCCACACCTGCCCGAGGTCCTTAGGGATGTTCCTGCCCCTCTCTGGGCACCTGTAAACTGGATCATGGGCTTTCCTCCTGCCCAGGGCTGCTGGGAGTTGGAGCGGTTCCTGTCCTAACTCTGGGAATCACCGTGGACACCCCCGGGAGCAGCAGGGGCCACCACGGGCAGGTGACCATGCAGAAATGCAGGGCTATAACTTGAGGCCACCCCAAGGCAAGGGCACTGGGAGCTACCAGCTGCCACGTAGCTCATCTTTACTTCAAAAAGCCTCTTGCTATTTCTGCCCCTTTCTCTGCATGAAACCCCATGCCAGTCAGGAGGGACCATCAATTACCATTGGCTACCCAGAGGCCTCGCAGCTCCAACTCAGGAGGCTAGAGGAGTGAAGGATTAATTCAGATAATTCATTACAGACAGATATAAAAAAAAAAAAGGAAGGCACAATTTAAGGATATTTAGTCGAGGTAACACACTTATTTTCTTGAACTTTTTATAGAACTTTTTTATAGAACACCTTCCAGAGCCAGGACTAGCGTGAAACAGGCCCAGCACCCAGGGCTCAAAATTGAAGAAAGCATCCACCCTCGGGTGCCAGGCCTGGGTCCGCACAGCAGGAGAGCAAGGGACTCCAGACATTTTGCAGCCTGGGGACTTGCTCGCTTGGCCCTGGTCTGGCCCCTGCCACCCTCACTGGGTTAGAACTGTCCTGTGATCGCTCTCAGTAAACCGCTCCAGCCCGCATCAGGGCTGGGAGTGGGGGTGCAGCAGGCGAAGCAAAAGGTGCCTCTCTGACCAAGACTGGAGGCCGGTCCTCTCTCCCCCGGCTACGCCGCTCTAAGCTGCGTCTTAGAGATCTTCTTAAATCTCCGCTCAGCAATTCCCTGACAAGGGTACTAGAATAGCTGCTAATATGCTCTTCACAAAATTGCAACGTGGATCCCAAGCTATAAAAATGCCATATTCTTCTTTGCCTTACAGAAGGGCTCGAGGTGTGAAAACCACCTGAGCTTTTCGGGTCCAGAATGTTTCCTGGCAGAAAGGAGCCTTTTCCCGCCCGGAGCTTTGCCCTGCAGACCGTGTCACCACTTAGAGCTTTGCAACAACTTGAAATTGATTCCCTCGGGGTCGAAGTCGCCTTGATATGAGTGTCCTTAGACCTGGAAAAATCACGGGGATAGCATTCGTAGTGAGTCCTAATATTTGGTCGCTCTCCACGTGCCAGACCCTGGGCTTTTTCACTTTACCTGTGGCCTCCACTATATGGAGAGGCGATTCGGTTATGACCACACCACCGATGGAAGAGCAGCTAGGCAGGGTGTGTGCATGCGCACGCGTGTGTGTGTGTGCACGTGTGTGCATGTATGGTGCTCCTCCAAGGTCTGTATGTCTCTCCATCTGTATCATCTTCAGAGCTTCCCCAGGTGCTATTACTGTTCTGTCTTCACAGATGAGATTGAAGAAGACATAGGCTTGACAGGGTATGCACATAGGAAAGAGCCTTTAAACATCTGCATCCGCCCACCCTAGAAGCAGCTTCACGTGTTCCAAAATTCTCTCAGATCCCCTTCTGAGTTAACCAGAGTTTAAGAATCCATAAATATGCAAACAGAAGACCTTTGTAACTCTGCGCTTCCTATAGCATGACTATTATTTTCCCCTGACAGGGAGGGTGGTCAGAGTCACCGGGAATGACAAGGGTATATTGATTAAGGCACTCAGAGGGGGGACAGAGTCCCATCCTAGTATAAATGTACAGATGTGGGCAGGCAGGAATTCTGTTCAGTGTAGACACTGAACCTAGAGAATTCTGCACAGAAGCCAGGGGGAGGAATTAATGGTTGGAGGGATTCTTTTTAGATTCTATGGTTCTTTTTCATGAACTACCAAAACCCCAAGGATTATATAACCTTCCTGAGTGGAAATGAAGTGAGAAGGAATGGATAGGAGAACAAGGAATCTGGGGAAAAGTGGACTTGGATGTGAGCACTAGGTCAAGAAAAAAAAAACACCATAGTAAACCAGGACCCATCTGTGCCTCTCCCATAAAAAAAAAGCCGTCACAATGCTTCATGTTCAGCCTTTGTTAACATGGATAAAACATAAGCTCTTAGTAACAGAGAATAATGATTTGAGATTTGTTCCAATATATTATTCATCACTTACGCGACCGGTGCACTGAACATAGTTTGTCTCGCAAACCCAAACTCAAGGGCAGAAGAACGTGCAGCTGAGGTCCTCAGCGGCTCTCCCACTGAGTTTGAACTGTGGCCCCGCTGGGTGTTCATATTTCACATACGAAATGTCTAAGAGATTTCTCTCTTCCTCGTCCAGGTGTAGGGCATTTCACTCAAGACCTGCTGAAACACTTGGACTTGAACGTAGGACCCGAGTCCTATGGTCTGGTCATCTAACTCTCTGTGTCTCAAAATGAGATGATGTATGTAATACAGAAAGTCTGGCATATGTTTTTAGCCATTAACTTTGTGGTCATCATTTACATGAGCAATAGGAAATGAATAAGTGTGGCCCTTAGCCCTTCAAGATGCCTGATAACTAACAGGTGACACAGCAGACATGAGCCATCGTGGATGGAGTGACACCTGCTTGCTGAGTGGGGGAAATCTGTAGGAAAACCCACTGCCAAATGTCATTTCCGTTTTATCTTAAGTCACATTGATGTATATGTAATCATACTCACTTATGTTTCTATATCATCTCAAAATGTATGATGAGCTTTTAGACGAAAGATTACAACCGCACTTGCCAAGGTAAGTAAGCAGAGGGTTTCATCCCTATTCTACATGGAAGAGATTGAGGCCGTGAGAACCTAAAGTTTCTAACCACACTCAACTTTCTGTTGGTCTTCCAATATGCCATTTGCTTGGCACTTGCCTCTTCCTGGATCAGTTATTTCCCCAGATTTTGCGTAGCTGGGTCTTTCCCAGCCCTCGGGATTCAAATAGAATCTCACCTCCTCGGAAGGACTCTCCCTGACTCCCTAACTGCATAAAGCCATGGATCCCTCCCTCACAGCTGACGCCCTAGAGACGCTCAATTCCATCAGTCGGTTCTCTTGTTGGAACATCACATCATTAGTTAAAATTCTGTTAGTTCTTTCCGTGTTTGCTTTTCTGCGTGTACCCTCCATATTGGAACATGAGCTCCTACGGGCAGGGATCTTGTGTGCTGTGCTCACTGCTGCCTCTCCCACCCAGAACAAGGCTTGTTACAAGAACATATTGATAAAAGACTTGTCAAGATGAACAGGAAGGAAGACGCTCCCACATTACCTTTGGTAAGGACAGTTTAAGAGAGGGAGACATGTATGGGTTCTGGAATCAGACTGTTGGGTCCAATTTCCAGCTCCTTGATTTACCAGCTCTGTGCAACCCTGGGAATCTGCTTAAACTCTCTGAGGCTGTGATGTATCATGTCTCAGCGGTGGCCACTTTGCCTCTAGCTGCCAGGGTGGCCCTGAGGATCTAGGGACATAACTCGTGCAAAGGGCTTTGCACGGCGCCTGCTCATATGAAAGGTCCGATGCGAGTCATGGTCAACGAGGATGCTGCATGCACAGAGGGCATGCGGTGTGGGGAGAATACCTTGCTGCGGCGGTATGTAACCCCAACACTCCCTGTGCTCCCTGTATTGACGATGTAGGCTACCATCCCTTGCCCTGTGGTCTGCAGTCCCCCCACTGTGGAGAACCACACTTCCCCATCTCCTTGATGCTGTGCTTGGCCATGTGACTTGTGAGCAGAGGTCCCAGAGCTGGGATGAGACTGTAGGAGGCAGAGCTCCCTCCCCTATTCTCCCGGGATTATTAAGAGAAGGGCTTGCCCTGAGCACCGCCTGCCCCTAAAGCTTGTCTGTGGACCGGCAGAAGCATCACCCAGATCAGCAGGCATAACATTTCTAACACCCAGGAATTCCTCGTGCTTCTTTCCAGAAAATGGCCCACCTCTCGGAAGCAACGCTGTTTCTGACTTCCATCACCTTGGATTAACTTTGCGTTTCCTTCAACTTCATATAAATGGAATCACAGAATACTTTCACCCCTCTCTTTCCAAAAAGTAAACATTGCTCTCTAGCAAAAGGAGTCAAGATTACCATGGAAAATGTTGTGATTACTCCAAGTTCAATTGTACTTGAAGAGCGTTCCTTCTCTCAACCTTGTATGTTTTACAGCCCATGTCCCTTTCAATCTCCTGTTCTCGTCCTGCCTATAAAAAATATATATGACTCGGGCGCCTGGGTGGCTCAGTCGGTTAAGCGACTGCCTTCGGCTCAGGTCATGATCCTGGAGTCCTGGGATCGAGTCCCGCATCGAGCTCCCTGCTCGGCAGGGCGTCTGCTTCTCCCTCTGACCCTCCTCCCTCTCATGCTCTCTGTCTCTCATTCTCTCTCTCTCAAATAAATAAATAAAATCTTAAAAAAAATATATATATATATATATATATATATATATGACTCCATTGGTTAGCAGAAGATTCTAAGGACGCCCTGGGGAAAAGCTTGATGCGTCAACATTCAAACCATGCACGCTCCTCGCTTCACCCCTGGTGATTTTGATTTACTAACAACCTGAATAAAGGAATTTGTTTGTAAACAATTACGGTGTCAGGGGCACTTTATAGTCTGACAGCTCCTTGGTGCCCAGTGCCCAGCCCATCTTACTTTTGTCTAGGGGAGCCATCTCGAAGCAAAGGGTCCCGACGGGATAACCAAGGGGCAAGGCTCTCCTCCAAATGCAGCACCAAGTGTACACACCAGCCCCTGCCTGCCTGATCATCAATGAGTAAGAGACACACAGGTCCCAGTGAAGCACCTACTTCATTGGGATGAATGACAACCTCTTTCAGAAAGAAGAGGTGCATTTAAATGTTGTAACGCGCCCCGAGCTTCCATCGTGTGGCCAACGGTGGACCCGGCTGGTGTTAGCTGTCATTAGGGGTCCTCGTGCTCTTTACTCTTGCACAGATGGGAGTGCTAAATCCTCAGGGACGCCCCCAGCTTTTTGTTCTGCTCTTTATCACCAGGCAGTAAACTCCCATTTAATACCATTTTCACCTCCAGCTTCAGATCGATTTCCTCTCCCATTTGTTTCAAAGGGGGCATGCCTTTTGGAATAATCTCATATGTCATTTTTACATGCTAGTGGAAATGGTCTCGAAGCATCCTGTTAGAATCATTATTCAAATTCATCTGTAAATGTTAGAACACATCAGAGAGACTCCAACACCATCTGGGATTTTTGTTCAACTGCTTAGGGTCCTGGAAACAAGGATTCTTCCATTTATTGTAATTCCCTGCAGCAGACACCTTGGATTATCTCCTCTAATATCACACACAACTCCCTTGCCTCCATCTTCCTCTACTAAAAAAAAACAAAAAGCAAAATATTCATCTTTGCAGGTCTATTGTGGTTGAGGGTGGCTCTGTGACCTCATTCAAGCCACTGAGATTTACGTGGAAACACCTAGAGAAGCACCTTTCCTCAAATACAAAATACACAGGTTGCAAGGAGAAGCATTTTAGCATCTCTGTCTTTCTCCTGCCAGAAATGTGTATGTGATGGCTGGAGAAGGAGCAACCATCTTGTGACCATGAAGATGGAAGCCCCTGGCTGAGGATGTTGGGGAAAGAAGAGAAAAGGGACTGGTTTCTTTCATGGAGCCTGCTGTGGGGCTCCACTCCAGACTCCACTCGGGGCTCCATCTCAAGACCCTGAGATCATGACTCTAGCTGAAATCAAGACACTTAACCGACTGCACCACCCAGGCACCCCAAGGGGCTGGGTTCTTGAAGACAACGAGGAGACCACTCTAACCATGGACTCCCTAGATCTGGACTTACTGTCACGTGAGAAGGTAAAACCATCAGTAGATGTTGATGCCCCTGCAGCAGGGCTTCCTGCTACCTCCCGCAGAAAACAGCACCTGCTGGTACAAACACCTCATCATCAGAAAAACATTTCCTGCGACAGAGTTCCCTGTGTTATCTCCATAAGGCAGCTCTGAATGCGCCACTTTCTCTTCCCAGCAGCCTGTCTCCAGAAGCGTCCCTGTGGGCAGTAGAAAGAGCAGGTGGTTAGTGTGATGGGCTCCAGGGGAAGGCTGGCTCAGCTGTGCAGCCTGTGTGGCCCTGGGGAGGGCACCTAAACCTCTCTGAGCCTCAGTAGACTTCCCAAAAGAGGGGTGGGGTAGTGCATTTCTTACGAGCCGGTCAAGAATATAAATGAGACAACACGTGTAAAGTGCCCTTCATGGAGTCTGGTATAGAAAACCCTGGTCTTTGCTTCCCCTTCTTTCATCCTTCACAATACACCGTGTGTGTGTGTGTGTGCGTGCGCTTACATTCATATATTTTATATACATATATACATATATAATTTATATATATAATTTATATATTAAAGAAGACTAAATGTACTCTAGGATTACATTTATATAAAGTTTAAGGAGATGCAAAAGAATATATGTGTGTATATATATTTATATATACATTGTGTATATATAATGTGTATGTATACATATGTATGTATGTACAGATACACACATTTACATGTAATATGCATATACACACATACATATGTACATGCATATATGTGCATGTACATATATGCACTTATATATTTATATCTACATATTTATATATACACACACATATACCATGAGTTTTAAATTATTATTTTAAATTTTTTAAGTTTTTTTTTTTTTAGTAGTCTCTACACCAACGTGGGGCTTGAACTCATGACCCTGAGATCAAGAGTTGCATAGCCCTCCAACTGAGCCAGCCAGGCGCCCCTAGATTATTATTTTATTAATTTAAAAACTTTTGCTTCCTTGGAGTATGTCTTCTTGCTGGCATGTATGTATTTGATTTGACATGATGAGAGCCAGAGGTTACATGGGATGCCATGTTAATTCCACAAGACACCTGCCTAAAAATGTGCTGCGGTCAAATTAAATTTGGAAATGTCTTTCCCTGTGTGGATGCACAATTAGCACTAGCCTATTCATGGATGCAAAATTCCAGCACCATAAAAAGCATTTAACTACTATGGTAGAATTCAAAATAATTTATGCAAATACTCTACCTTCGAGTGATGAGAGCCTGACCCCCCTCTCCATGGGTATGGGTCATGCATGAAGACCTCCTCCCAAAGGGACAGTGTGGAAAGGGTTTGGGGATGAGTTACTCTGCATTGAAGAACCTGATTTGTCAAGACCTCTGCCAAGTGATCAAGGTCAACATCAACAGTGAAGTCATGTTGACAGTATGTACCGTTGATATGATGTGATGAACATGGCACTTTGTCCCTGGATCTTCTTCTCAGTAACCCCTAACCCAGTCTTAGCGTGAGAAAACCATCAGACAAATTCCAATGGGGTGGAGCATTGATACAAAATGTCGAACCAGTACTCCTCAACACTGTCCAGATCATTAAAACAACAAAAATTTGAGAAACTGCCACAGCCAAGAAGAGCTTAAGGAGACATGAGGACTAAAAATAATACAGGATCCTGGAAGGGATCCTGGAACAGAAAAAGAACACTCAATAAAGAAAGGAAATCTAAATAAACCCTGAACTTAGTGCATAGATATTGGTTTATCAAATGTAACAAATGTATCACACAAATGTAGGACGTTACCAACAGGGGAAGCTAAGCATAGAAACTCTGTGCTATCTTCTCAATTTTTCTATAAATTTAAAACTGTCCTTTAATATAAAGTCTACTTTAAGAACAAACTTAAATTTGTGTAATCCCATATTGCCTACATGTGTTCGAAATGGACATATTTTTCCAGAATATCTATAAATATTCCCTAGAAGACATTTTGGAAAGTTATTAATTAGATTATGCTTTATTTTCCTAATGAGAATTTTTGACATAGTTTTTCACTGTGCATGAAATAACCACATTTTTATTATCACCCATTAATTGCTTACTTTAATTGCACATGCATATTTAAAGCAAATTAATTAAAAGGCTATAACAATTTTAAAACATGACCTTTTCCCTCTCAAGTTGTATGAAATGATTTTGTCAGAAGTTTCATAAATGTTTATGAAACAATGCATGCAACCAAATGAGTTTGCTTAAGCTACTGTGTCTCAAAGTGCCATAAAAACCAAGTGATTGAGAGGCTCCTTCCTAATATGTGAAAAATTGTACAGACTCAAATATACAGTGACTCAGTTATGCGGGATAACTTGGGGGTAGGTAGGAACTCATCTTATGTCTGACCCAGCATGACTAAAACATTTCAGGAGGCTAGTCTAATAAAAAGACCCCTCTCCTGCAATGGACTTCTAAAAAAACTTGTACATTTTTGGGGGGTGCCTGGGTGGCTCAGTCAGTTGAATGTCTGACTCCTGGTGTCAGCTCAGGTCCTGGTCTCATGGGTCCTGAGGTCGAGCCCCAAGTGGGGCTCCGTGCTCAGCAGGAAGTCTGCTTGAGATTTTCTCCCTCTGCCCCTTACCCTATTTGCTCGCTCGCTCTCTCTCTCAAATAAATAAATCTTAAAAAAAAAAAAAAGCTTGTACATTTTTAATATTACCCCAGGTAATTTTTTTAAGTAGGTTCCACAGCCGGCCTGGAACCCAATGTGGGGTTCAGACTCACGATTCTGAGATCAAGACTTGAGCTGAGGATCAAGAGTCCAATGCTGAACTTGGCTGAGCCACCCAGGCTCCCCCAACCCCAAGGTAATTTTTTTATAAGAATCCCATGCTATGTATACTAATTTCAGGTCTTCGGTGGCAAGTGAAAAGCCCATCTCAAAATTAGTTTTAGCAAAAAGAGAACACAAGGGTTCATGTGCTGAATTCACAGAATAATTCAGAAACAGTCATGGCTTTCAGGCACGGCTGGATCCTGAGCCCAAGTAATAGAAAATGTGCTCTTTATCTCCATTGCTTCGCCCCACATCTCCCAAAAAGCTCAGTCCTCAACACGTGCACTTCTGTCCTTCACGTCTTCAGGCAGCTGGGCATGAGCAGCTTCCATCTGTAGCTGCTGGTATGGGTTGAAGTGTGTTCTCTGAAAATTCACACATTTAACTCCTGGACCCCAATACCTCAAAATGTGACTGTATTTGGAAATAAGCAGATTGCAGATGTAATTAGTTAAGATGAGGTCCTTAGGGTGGAGCCCTGATCCAATCTGACCCACGTACCAGTAAGAAAGCGAGATTTGGAGACACACACACACACACACTCACACACACACACACACAACACCATGAACAGCGAGGTGAGGGGACAGACCGCCGCGCTGCATCTACAAGCTAAGGAACAGCAAGGATGACCGGCCCCCAGCAGAAGCTGGATCCTCCCTCCCAGCCTCACGAAGAACCCACCCTGCCCGTGACCTGATCTTGGACGTCTAGCCTCTGGAACTGCAAGAGTACATTTCTGCCAGTTAAGAGACAAATGTGCAGTGCTTTGTTCTGCAGCTCCAGCAACTGGTGCACCAGCCAAGCAGATGTGAAGTGAGCAGACTCCTGGGGTCAGAACGCTGAGAGCAAAGCCAGTGACCAGGGCCCATGACTGCAGGCCTTGCTCTTCTCCCCGCGGCGTCTCAGTAGAAATCGGACAGAGATATGCGGGCTAGTCACGCTTAACAACCGCATGCCAACTGTTAGCCCGGGTCAATGGTCCTCAGAACTTATTTGCAATTAAGAAAACATTTGGGGGAGGTTGGAGCAGCTTGCAAAATGAGGGTTTTGCAAAATGCCATTAAACTGTCACAGGCCAACTGTTCCCACAATTATGTACAATAATTCTGTGATGTTAGCTCAAACCAGGAAAAATAATCTCCTTATGCAAAATGTATGCGGTTAATAAAAGATGAACATTTTTATTCAGCTGTCCTTGTCCTTCCAAATACTAATTATATTTATTCCTTTTTATTCATGCAGAGGTTTTTTTTTTATATAAATGTAATCATGGTTTAGTAAATCCATAACAATTTGCTGAACAGCAATGCTGATCACATCTCTTCAGCTAAGACTTGCAAAGCATTTCATTACAATGGTGTTCTGCACCAAGGTTCACTCCGTGAATTGAGTGTGTGACAACAGAAGAATGCCCCATGCACACCGGGTACTTTTAAAAAGCCTCTTTACATATTAACAGCCAGTGTGGCTGAGAAACTTCTTTGTTCCCCAAATGATGGGAAAAGCGGGTCAGGATGGTGGTGAACACAGGTCTTTGCTCCAGATTTTACTCTCCTGTTTATACCGGGGAAAAAGTAATAATAAAAGCATCAGCCTTGCAGGACTAGCCGGGGTGGGGGATATGGCTTCTGCAGAGCCCTTCCGCGAGATTTCTTTGGACACTGTGGTCACTTGGGCAAGTTCTTGAACACCTACCAGCACCAGCATTTCTGCATGACCTCCGTGGGAGGCAGCGCCTGGGAAGGAGGCCAATGACGGATGGGCAGTGATCATTTATGATGCACGGAAGCCCTTGTGGGGGCGCTGCTTTCCTCACGGCATCTTATACAACGCACTGAAATGGAGTGAGGGAGCTATAACATGACATCCAATTTCCCTCTCAGAAAATCACTTATAAGTAAGCCCATCTTTCTTATTTTATTCTTTCCAGTGCACCACATTGTGCAAAAGGCTCACCAGGAAAGTTTCACTCTTGAGCACATCTCCCCCAGGTCCTCATTGGGAAGTTCCTCCTTAATCTTTCTGCATCCCTCTGCCTCCAAGACCCTCCTGAGGGAAGACCATGATGTGGATGAAAGAGGAAGGTTTCTCTCTGTGTAAAGAGTGGCTGGAGGGGGGCGGGGGTCACTAATTTGCACGGCTTTTTAGAAATGCATCTGTCAGAGTCACAAGAATGTATTAAGAAAAAAAAAATCCAGGACAAGAGAGGCTTTCCCTTTCTTGTAGGTAGAAGGCAGGCCATTTACATATTAGTGGGGTTTTTTAGGATCAAGCCTAGGAGACACCGAGCAGGTGAATTACCAGCCTCCTGGTTTGTTCCATAGTACATCAGGCACATTTTTCCACGGCCACATCTTAGCAAATGCACTTTCCTCTCGTGAACACTTATGGCCTCAATATCAGCAGATCTTAGAATGATTAAAACAAATCTTTTAATATTCAGAGAACTTCTTTGCCCTTCTCAGTAAACTGCCTTAGAGAGCAAGCAATTCGATTTTATATTGGCAAGATACAGACCGGGTACAGATAAAACCTGAATTGTATGGTCCCTGCTGTGTAGATGCTCGCCAACATCTTCCTGGTCTAAGATGATGTAAAGTTCAGCCCCGGATAAAAAGACAGTGTATATGAGCCTTCACTCCTCGGAAGCCTTTGGCTGGCTTCCAGCAAAGGTGACTCCTTGGACCTAACTTGTGCAAATCACGTGGTTTATGCTGAACACCTGCTTTCCTTCCAGAAGTCTGGAATTTTGGTACCTACCAAGCATAAGGGCCTCCATGACCAGCCCGCCGTGAACACCCTGAGTCTCTAATGAGCTTCCTGGATAGATGACTTTTCTCTTGTGTTGTCACAAATTGCTGCTGGGGGAGCTCAGTGCATCTTGGGTGACCCTACTGGGTGAAGATTCTAGAAGCTGGAGCCCGGTTTCCTCTGGATATTTCCATGTGTCATTTCCCCTTGCTGATTTTGTTTTATGTCTTTTTGCTGCAATAAATCACAGCCATAAGTACAATTCTATGTTATGAATCCTCCTCATGAATCATGAAAACAGGGGGTGGGCTTGGGGCCAGTACACCTCTCATTCCTGATCTCAGGTGGAGGTTATTCACTTTTTCACCATTTATTATGATACGACTAGGTTGTCATGGATAAGTGGTGCGAGTCCTGGTTTATGTGGGTTGTCATAGCCACTGTTCATCAAGTCTAAGGCATATGTAGTTTGCAGGGAGTTTTGATTAGGTACACGATTTCCACTTGTCAAATACTTTCTGTGCATTTATTACGTCAACGTCTTTTTTTTTTTTTTAGATTGATAATTTGTTGAATTGCCCTGATGGATATGCCCATGTCAAACCAACCTTGCATCCTGGGATAGTCCTGGTTTATCATGATGTATTTTTCCTTTGTCTATATCACTGAATTCTTTTTTTTTTTTTAAAGATTTTATTTATTTATTTGAGAGAGAGAGAATGAGAGACAGAGAGCATGAGAGGGAGGAGGGTCAGGGGGAGAAGCAGACTCCCTGCCGAGCAGGGAGCCTGATGCGGGACTCGATCCCGGGACTCCAGGATCATGACCTGAGCCGAAGGCAGTCGCTTAACCAACTGAGCCACCCAGGCGCCCCACATATATATCACTGAATTCTATTCACTAAATTTTTGCATCTACTTCATGGGGCATACGTTCTTGTGATATTTCGATATCCCAGAGTGATCCTGGCCTCATAAAGTGAGTTGCGAAGTGTCCCCTCCTCACACACAAACATCCATCAGTACACACTGCATCCTCTCCACCCACCCTCTGAAGATCCAGAGCTCTCTCTCTCTCTCTCCCTGGGAAACTCTCTCCACTCTGCACTGCAAATTCTAGCTGCCTTAGACCCCAGTTCTATCTCGTCAAGACCTCCAGGCTCCACCTGGGTTCTCCCTCTCTGCACCATGGTCTGGACTCTCTCTCCAGACATTATACTCGGGCAACCATAGAGCTCACCTCATCCATTTCTTGTGTCTCAGAAACCACTACTCTTCGTTGCCTCATGTTCGGTATCTGGAAAAATAATCATTTTGTATATTTTGTGTGGGATTTTTTTGGGGGGAGGAGGTTGTCTCAGGAGAGAAAGTAAATATTGCCCCTCTTTCTCTATCTTGGCTGCAAGATTCTCAGTGCCATTCTGCAATAATTTGCACAAGTTCAGATCGTTTGGAGAAGTATCGTCCTCCCACCTAAGCTGCTCTCTCCTCTGGAACTGTGGGCCTTTGTGAAGCAGAGGCTGAAGAAAATATTTTCCAATATCTTCTTTAGCTTTAACATCCAAGACCCTATATTGAAGTTCCAGTTAGAAATGCTAAGTTACTACAAGTTTAACAAAACCAGGAATATAGCCTGAACTGATCCAAGGCCTGGATGGTCTAGTAGGATGAATTATGTGATTTTTGTCTATAGGTTTCCACACTATGAAAATAATCTTAGCACACATGTGCAGGGCACTTCACAGTGGCAACTGTGAAGTAGGTCTGTGTGGTCAACTTTGTTGGTTGCCTACCTAGCAACCGTCACTCTCTCTTGCTCTCAATGGAATCCCAGTCTTGTTCAGATGTCCACTCCTGCACAGAGCCATGAGCCTTGGGGAAGCTCATCCTACTCTAACCGTAGGGATGGCAGTTGGGTCTCATTGGCACTGGTTGGTTCCTCCATCGATATGTGACTCGGTATTTGCTAAGGAGAAGGAAGTTCTGTTAGGAAGTCCTTCATAAAAAATTGATTCATTCCATAGAGAGCCATTGGAAAGATACAGCTTCTCTTGTTCCAGTAGATGCTATGTATAGATGCAATGATGGATACTGCAACAGCAGTCCTGCTATCTGCTTGAGGATGAAGGACATGCCCAGGATGGTATCCAGACCATGAGAAAGGGAAAGAACCTGGATCCTTGATCCCACGGAGCTTCTGAATCCGTCAACTCTGCAGCTTGCTGTAGACTGGACTTCCCGCTGTTAAATAAGAGAAAGTCCCTTTTCATCACAGACAACTTGAGTTGGGGTTATATTACTTTAAATGAAATTATTCCACCATATAAAAATTGATATCACCTTCATTTATGGGAAAGAACCAAAGATACCTGCCTGATACCGCATAGCTTGTAAATGATAGAGCTCAGAATCAAACTTGGTGCTTCTGGCTTCCTGTCCATGGGAGGACAGAGATGACAAAAATCAGAAGTAAAATCTTTAAATAAAATGTGGTCAATAATAGAAAAAGTTGCATTACATGCTGGTAGAAATCTTTTTAGAGGAATGGATAATATCTAATCCTTCGTCGTATCTTTTCTCTAAGCTTCAGCCTGGCCCTCATTTCACCTGTTAGATTGAATTCTCAGGAAAAAAAGATGAATTGAAAATAAGATTCTATTTTTCTTTTTCATTTAACTCCCACTCACATCCTGTCCTTCTTTTCCCTGATAACTCTGATTATTCACTGATTCTTAGGGACTGAGGTCAAAAATTCTCGATTCATGGTTGGGATAGTTCACAAATGTGCTTTATGCATCCAACACATGGTTTCTGGCAGCATCAAGTCCTCATTTTGACATGGAAACAAGTGTTTGTGGACCAGTCCTACTGCTCTTTTTTTTTTTAGAATTGGGGTTTCCCTGTTCACCCTGCTTTTCATTAGCATTCTCTAATAAACCCACGTCACTCACTCACCTTGTCCTCTCTGGATGCTATTGCCATTTGATGTCACTACTTGTATATGTTATTTAGAAATTCTTCAGCCTTGAGATTGAGAATACAAATTACATGCAGATTTACAAGAACAATCCATGTGTCTGAGCAATGTGTGCCCAGCATTCTGTTAGGACATGGATAGACATCGATTTATAAAACAGAAATGCTACCTGCCCTTGTGAAGTTTACCACCTAATAGCAGGCATGTTATTAAAAAATAATAATTCTGTAACATTCCAATTATCTATTAGCTATAGTCACTCCATATTGTGCCAGTTAACAAATACCCTTTATGGTAAAAACAGGAGACAGAAAACCTTGGCCCACAACCCAAATCCAATTTGCTGTTTTTAAAAATAAAGTTTTATTGAAACACAGCCATGCCATTCATTTACTATTGTGTGTGGCTGCTTTCATCCTACAATGGCAGAGATGAGGACTTGCAACAGGGAATGAATGGCATTCAAGGACTCAAATAGTTACTACCTGGTCCTTGGCAGAAAAAAGATTGCCAAACCCTGGCATAAAACAGCAAAATTGCTACTTAAGTTCAAGGTGCTGGGCTATGGGTAGACACGGACCCATAAACAGATCTAATGTCTGCCCTTGTAAAGTTTATGGTTGAAGAGTTGATTTATTGATTTATTTTTTTTTTTCAATCACCACCAGTAAATACATACAAAACTAAGAATCTCATTACCTGGTAAAGAAAAAGCATGTCGCTCACTTCAAGTACAATATAAGTCCATTGCCTTGATGAAAATGCTTCTCCTGGGCATTGGTTCATGATCTTCATCCACTGGAAAGACCCTACACCTTTGGCTCAGTCCCTCCATTATGAAATGGAATGCTTTTTTTTTTTTTTTCTCAGATCATGTTAACATTTGGAAATGGCAGATCCTAGTACTATCTGGAAGTCAGGAAAGACTGGCTTCATTTCTACGTGTAGAAAATCAATGTATCTTTAAGGAGAACCTGGTTTTCTTTTCATTATATTGCTAAGTGGGCTTCATGAGTCTATTTAAGATTATGAGACATAACATGAAACATTAAAATGATTCTGATCTCTTAACCCAATACGCAGGCAACTTGTGTATTCATAGACTCTGCATATATAACTCACATTAGCTTAATGAGAACCCCGTCCACACATCATTACTGGATCGTGGCCTTGAGCCTTTCCCAGAAGAAAGGTTTATATTCACTTTCTCTGACGGTTTCCCTCCCACGTTTGTTTTTCAGAGCTGATGTTTAAATTCCTCACAGAGCTGAGACAGTAGTGGAGAGAGGAGAGACACCCATCAGTCTTGGACTGATAATGCCCTTAATTTGCTGGGAGACTTTGTGCAGTGCCTTATGATCAATTATGCAAGCTCATTCTTCCACGGCTCTGGGCTCAGACGTGAAGTCCATGCCTTAAGTAGCAAGAACTGGTCCCTATAGCCTTAAGTCAGGAGGATATTTTAAAACATTCAGCCACTGAGTCCACCAGGCCGAAGGCACAGCGCACAGACCAGTCACCTGAAACAGTTCAGTGTAGCTCACATCCCAACCCACATTCTATGGGGTCACCTGATGTCTACAGGCTATGTTGGTTCTCAAAGATCTGTTCTGAATCTCCTTCGCTTCTCTTAATGTTGACCTATACTATGTTAAAAACTAAATTAGTTTCCAACAATAAAAGTAGGGAGATTTTAAACCAAATTCTAAATTTCTGGCATCTCTTGAATAAAATCAGTACATATCTGTTCATGCAAGGACCATGTGTCTGCACAATGACAGTTAAGGAAGGGGTAGTCCACTCTCCTACTGTCTCTGATGTCTGGTCACCTTCCCCTCACCTGCCTGGTCCCAGCAGGGGTTTTCAATCCCAGTGCCTGATTCCGAAGGAGGCAGAGAGGAAGAACCAGGGAGCTGGACTCATGGGAGAGATTCGGATGCACGTCACTGGCTTTGAGGATGGTAAGGGCCAGGAGCCAAAGAATACAGGTGGTCTCTAGAAGCTGAAGAAAGCAAGGAAATCCCCCGTACTGTCCAGAAGGAAGCACAGCCCTGCAGACACCTTGATTTTAACTCAGTGAGATCTCTGGGGACTTCAGACTCTCAGAACTGTAAAAGCATTAAGGTACCTTGTGTTGGGCCACTAAGTTCATGGTAATTTGTTACAGCAGCAACAGGAAACTGATACAAAGTCTAATCCACCAATAACTCACACAGCAAAATTATAAAATCTACTCTGTAGGTGAGAGCAAGAATCTCTTGCCAAGTGATTGTGCACAAATGAAATCAGTCCCGTCTTCCTTTACAAAGAGTTCACAGCATGTTGTGTATCAGACGTGGTGGACTATCTAAGCTGCCTCACCAACATCCCTCCCCTAATTTTTCATTGCCTTCATAGAAACCATATTTTCTTCCGGGCATCAATATCCCTATCTCAAGTGATGAGCAATTTTGTTTTCCAGTGTCCCATTCTCCCTTGCAGCTGAGGATGGCCATTTGATCCCATTCTGCCCCCATGAGCCCCAGGCTTATGTTTCTGCAGGGATGGAGGTTCTTGAAAGTTTTTTTCCTATCCTAATAAAAGGGGAGACATGACTGGTATTTACTCCTTTTACATTCTACTTTCCTGAATGAGGATGTGATTGTTGCATCTTCAGCAACTTCAGACATTTGCAACTACGAGGAAAACACCAGAGAACTGAAAAGGCATTCACCTGGATTATACTGAGCTCCTAAAGTAAAACCAGCAATCCCTAGATTTCTTGATATATATATTTTTTTCTTAAGTCCTCTATTTATTTATACCATGAAGGCCAGCCAACTGCAGTCATGATCAATACCTGGTATCACAGTATTCACACAGTTTAAAGTCCTTTCAGAGAATATTGCACTTACCTGTCTCATCCCCCTCAACTGTAAGTTTCGGGGGGAAAGAACCTTGATTTACTCAGCTCCACCAAGTAGAAACCAAGGATTTCTTGGTGTCTGGTTTTAATATGGGAAAGGACCTTGGATACATCTGATATCCTGTTATCCCGGAGGGAAGGAGACTGAGGCCCAGAGGTGCCGTGGTGAGCCTAACCTCACTATGTCTACAATTCAAAGTCTTTCTGCAGTCTTGAACTTTCCTGAGCAGATAAGGGAGCGAGGTCTTCCATTTGCCTAAGCAGGCAAGGGGTGGAGGGAGCTCAGGTGTCCAGGGAAAGCACACCACACGTGCCCGTTTCTGCCCCTGCCATTCCTCTCTCCACCCCACATCCTGTCCCTCTGGGATGGAGCATGTGGGCTGAGCTCGGAGAGGACACTGGACATTCTACAGGTGGCTTTGCAAGCAAATTACATTACTGATTCTGTCACATTCTGCTCTTGAATCCAATAGAGGCAGATTTTACTGTTCTAACCTAGGGACATTTTGGAATGCAGAGAACACATGGTGCCAAAAATCAGTGGTGATTTGGATTAGGGACTAATGAGACAAAGTCACTTTATCCAGACTCGAAAGGGATTCATACAAATACCTAGTGCAGGTTGCTGAGTCTCCAAGCCCTTCCCAGTTGCCTGGTTGCCAACTTTTATAGCTCAAAAGCTCAAAGCACAAAGCAGGCCATTTCTATGAAGGTTTGCCAGGGAAGAAGGCATAAATCCAGCAAACATTGTGGTTCCCACAGTTGGAACGTGGAGGGCAATTATTCTATTTCCTAAATGAGCAATTAAATATTTTTAAAGGAATTTCAGGTGATCTCATAGCAGAACAGCATTAGCCAAATGCAACCTTTGTCTTGGGGACATCACCCTCTTGGGCATCTGGGGGGTGATTAATTCCCAAAGGCCATCACCACCCTGACAACTGGGTAAGCAGATACTCTCGCAGCACAGAGAGAGGCAGATCTGTACAGAGAAATCATGGTTCAGGGGTGCCTGGGTGGCTCAGTTGGTGAAGCATCTGCCTTCGGCTCAGGTCGTGATCCTGGGGTTCTGGGATCAAATCCCACATCGGGCTCCTTGCTCAGCAGGAAGTCTGCTTCTCCCTCAGCCCCTACACCCCTGCTCGTGATCTCTCCCTCTCTCATGCTCTCGCTCTCTCTCTCAAATAAATAAATAAAATCTAAAAAAAAAAGAAGAAGAAGAAGAAATCATGGTTCAGAAGTAGTCAGCAGTGTGTGGATGATTTGGAATGACCTAATCACAGGCAATAGGGAAGGAAAGGACAAGCTTCTTTCCTACACTCATCTTTTTCCTCCCTCCTCAATTCTTTGTGGGAAGAAGATCCCCAACCCTTGGTCCCATGACTTTCATCGCTCGGGGCGTTCAGTGGAGAATCCCCTGCCCCCCCGCTAGATTAATGTCCATCGGACCAGGGAAGGCTGCTCTTCAGTACCTGGACACAGATTTCCCAGCTTCTCCACTGAAGGCGGATTCTGGCAAAGGGGTTGAAAAGTGAAAGGAAGATTATGTCCCTTTTAACGAAAACTGTTCAATGTTGTAAGGGCCACGATATCTATCAATGGATTCTGATGCTGTTTCAGATTACCGGAGACTAGAGACCGTACCTGTGTTTCTGGAAGCCCCTCTTGGAAAAACATCTGCCAAACTGGCTTTGCTTGTGTGAGGGATGTGTTTCGAGGGTATTTTTGAATTAAATATCATAAGAATCCAGCAGGGCTTTTAGCAATCCCACGTGGATTGAGAGGCAAAAATTATGTTCACAACTGCCAAAAAATCCGGTTCTCGAAGGGCCATGGCCGTGAAGAGAAAGGAGGCACAGAGGGGTAATGCCACCCTCTGATTTTGCCCACAAAGCATTTGCCAGACTTACCCCGCACAGCGGAACGAAAAAATGCAGAGCCCTTGACAGCATTCCCAAAAGGCTAAGGAGACGACCACCTGAGACGGCCCTTCTTCTACCCCGTTACACAAATGAAGACACTAAGCCTATGTCTTGCTCAAGACAGTATAGCTGACCATTGGTGGAACTGGGATTTGAATCTAGGTTTGATTTTGCCGAGAGCACTCCTGGCCTGAAATGCTCCAGGGTCACGTCCACAGGCTCCTCTGAAATCCCCTGTCAGAGCACCCTCTTTGGGATGCTCAGCATGAGCTGGCCAACGGCCCTCATCCACAGGGTTTTCCACCTCCCTTCCCAGTCTTCCCTGCACCTCCCACCGCCTGGCAGCCTGTCTCTGTTTCCAGCTGTCCCTCTCACTAGACAGAGCCAGGAGAGGTGAGACTGGTTGTGTTCACTGCCGTGTCCCCACTGACTAGGACGGGGCCGCCCCTGGGCCCTCCAAGCATATCGTTTTATGGGAAGAAGAGAGGGTTGTGTTTTCCATTCTCCTCTACATGCTGTGCTCCAACGCCATGTTGTCACCCGTATCCGAGAATGTTTGAAGAGGACAGAGGTTAAAGTGACACGATGAGTCACGGTAGCACCATTCACAATAGTTAAAAGGTAGAAACAACCCAAATGTCCTTCCACTGGTGAAGGGATAAACAAAGTGTGGTCCATCCATACAACCGAACATGATTCAGCCAGAAAAAGGCATGAAGGGCTGGCCCCTGCTACAGCATGAGCGACCCTCGGGAACAAGCCGGACGCAGAAGGCTGCACGTTGGGATTCCATTTCTATGAAATGTCCAGAAGAGGCAAATCCATACAGACGGGAGGCAGATGGGTGGTTTACTTACAGGGGCTGGGGGAGAATAGAAAATACAAAGGGGTTAAGGTTTCCTTTGGGGGTGATGAAAGTGTTTTGGAAGTCAAGTGATGGTTACACATTATTGCGAATGTGTTTAATGCAACTGAATTACTCACGTTAAATGGTTAATTTATGTTATGCTAGTTTTACCTCAATATTTTAAAATTACATGAGTCTTAACCCTAGCCAAATAAATTCTCCATGCTTCAATTTGTTCATTTATAAATGTTCCTAAATAGCTAACCGGAACAGTCTCATTATGAGGTTCAATAGTGATTTAATATATGACAACAATTTATAAATTATGAAGCCATTGCAAAAATGCTGGTTGCTGTTCCCATTTCCTCTAGTTCATTCTGATTGTGTGGTTACCATTTGTGATTCTACATGAATTACTGGAAGTTGTCATAGATTTAAGATGGGAGCGACTGGGGTAGCTACAGTTGTTCACTGAGCAATGCTTAGCAAATAGAGATTATCACTGGATTGGCAATATTTTCTCTATTCCTTTGCCTTGAGTGTGCCCTCCCCTCCTGACCCACTGTGCACCCTTCCCTTCCCAGCCCTACTCTGCGCTCAGAAGGCTGGCCTCTCTGGACTGCATTCTAACTTCCGAAGTGTGTAATTTATGTAGGCACAGGCAGAACTCTGGGGACTGTGTGTACTAAGAACATAGAGGGGCAGGAGTATTTACGGTCCTCCCTCCCTCCCTGCTGGCCATGTTTTTAGGTGTCTCTGGACACATTTTACAAACAAGACAATGGAAGCGAAGTCACACAGATGTTATTTAACTTGAATAAACTCAGGATCACATAATGCGCTCTAAAGCCCAAGTCCATAACCTTGTTTTCTACCCAGCGGCTCCCTTCCTTACTTTCTAATTTGGCTTGAGTGACAGCTCTGGGACTCTCCAGCTCCAGCCAAGTTGGGCTGCGAACGTGCTCAAGCCCAAGTAAAGACACCAACCCAAGTGACCAAGCTGACCCTCAAATTGAAGTGAAATGACAGAGAACACAATCCTCTTCGTCTTCCTAGCATGTGTCAGGAGTTGCTACAGAATCCACATCCCGGGCTTCTTCACAGCACACCAAGTTATCAGACACAATTACCCGGTGAGAATTGGGTAAAAAAAAATCAAGCAGTCTTGGAAATATTTCCCTCCCTTCCTAATTTTTAGGGCAAATTGAAAGAAAAAATCCAGAGACAGGTATTTCAGGATGGAGAGACTCCTAAAACCAGCCCTTGAAATGCTTCCAGAACAGTAAACCAGAGGAGAAAAGCATGGGGGCCAAGCTCCCAGCATCCACAAAACATCCACAGATGGCAAGATGGAGCCATGACACAGTCAAGTCTTCCCCAGGTGGCTCCAGGGTGGGAGAAGGCTCCCAGGGTCTGGCAGAGACGACCCTGGATCTGCCAATGTAAAGACCCTTACCCAGCTGAGTAATGACAATAATAAGTCCAGGGAATACTTTCTCTGATGTGCTCCAAAGGTTTAGGAGGCATTTATTATTTTTTTTAATTATTATGTTATATTAATCACCATACAGCACGTCATTAGTTTTTTTTTTTTAAAGATTTTATTTATTTATTCATGACAGAGAGAGAGAGAGGCAGAGGGAGAAGCAGGCTCCCAAGGAGCAGGGAGCCCGATGCGGGACTCGATCCCAGGACCCTGAGATCATGACCTGAGCCGTAGGTAGACGCTCAACCATCTGAGCCACCCAGGCGCCCACGTCATTAGTTTTGATGTAGTGTTCCATGATTCATTGTTTGAGTATAACATCCAGTGCTCCATTTAATACGTGCCCTCTTTAATACCCATCACCAGGCTAACCCATCCTCCCACCCCCCTCCCCTCTAGAACCCTCAGTTTGTTTTTCAGAGTCCATCGTCTTTCATGGCTCATCTCCCCCTCCAATTTCCCCCCCTTCATTCTTCCCCGCCTGCTATCTTTTTTTTTTTTTTCCTTAACATATATTGCATTATTTGTTTCAGAGGTACAGGTCTGTGATTCAACAGTCTTACACAATTCACAGCGCTCACCATAGCACATACCCTCCCCAGTGTCTATCACCCAGCCACCCCATCCCTCCCACCCCACCCCCCACTCCAGCAACCCTCAGTTTGTTTCCTGAGATTAAGAATTCCTCATATCATTGAGGTCATATGATACATGTCTTTCTCTGTTTGACTTATTTCGCTCAGCATAATACCCTCCAGTTCCATCCACGTCGTTGCAAATGGCAAGATCTCATTCCTTTTGATGGCTGCATAATATTCCATTGTATATATGTACCACATCTTCTTTATCTATTCATCTGTCAATGGACATCTTGGCTCTTTCCACAGTTTGGCTATTGTGGACATTGCTGCTATAAACATCGGGGTGCACGTACCCGTTCGGATCCCTACATTTGTATCTTTGGGGTAAATACCCAGTAGTGCAATTGCTGGGTCATAGGGTAGCTCTATTTTCAACTTTTTGAGGAACCTCCCTACTGTTTTCCAGAGTGGTTGCACCAGCTTGCATTCCCACCAACAGTGTAGGAGGGTTCCCCTTTCAGGAGGCATTTATTATAAACGCCTTCACAATCGTCAGGTTAGAGGAGTAAGAACCAAGGTCCGGGCTTTGTTTGTTCCTATGGGGAAATTTTGGTAAAAATAGAGGGTTCTATTTTTAGGGCTAATTTTTCTGTTTTGTTTTTTTAAAAGTAATTTTCCCCACATTAATTTCATGACAATGATGAGAACCTCGACTAACATTTCAACAGTTGCTGTGTGCTAGACGTTGTGTTTCTGATTACGTGTATTTTCTCACTTAACGCCGTAACAACCTAAAGTAGGCAAGTGGTAGAAAATAGGGAACTGCTGATGTACAAGAAGAAAGAAAAAGAATTTTTAATGGCAGCACCCAAAATGACCACTCTTAACATGCCGCATAGTTTCCCAAACAATGCTGTGCCATCCCACGTGTGGGTGGGCCGGCTCGCCTGGGTACTGAGGGTGGTGAAGTTTACATGAGCCCCGTGCTCCCAGCGAGCAGCAATGGTCAAGAAATCCCGTCTACCGTTACAGTTCACTGGAAGATCATCCTTCTCTGTATGGTTTAGATAAGACTGCCTCTGAACCCTTCTCTCCTTTCCTGGCCCCCACCCCTGAGCCGTAGAAGAAGGAACAACCTCTCCTAACAGCCCCTCCTGACAAGCAGCTGACCTCCGGGAAGAATATTCCTCCATTAACTGTGATACCAATCTACCAGTTCATTCCACCCCTGACACCTGACTCTTCCTGTCTTGGGGACTCTTCCCTATAAAAGAAAAGCCCTTTTTCTGTCTGTACTTGGAGAGCCTGGCTGATCTCAAGGGTGGAGCATTTCCCAATGTCATGACCCTTTTCCCTCACTTATTCGAATAATCATTTTGCATAAAACCTCTCCTTACTTGAGTCTAGATCTGTTTTTAGTTAACACTACCTCTGGGGGGAAAATAATGAATGGGATTGGGTAGAGGTGCAGCCTTTGTGAAGGACGGCCTCATTCAGGTTCACATTTACTCCTAACGAGACCCAAATACAGTGTGGAGGGTTCATTAAGCCCCTAAACCCCATCCTCTTCTCCATAGTCATACCAGCTATTAAACAAGCCTCTCAGACTCCAGGATTTCAGCTAATTCCTCGGAAATTTGTCTCCAGAAAAGAGAGGTCTCAAAAATCTTGGATCTGGGTCTCTATAAAATTCTCGATACAAGCCTGAGAATTCTTTACTAATAAACTCATTCGCTGTGATTTGCATTCATTCTTTCCCGTTATCCTCAATGGGAGGGTTAGTTACCTTTGAATTATTCCAGAATTACCTAACCTGCCATGAGTGAAAGTAAAAGCTTTTCATTATTCTTTTATTTCCGTTGATTCTTCTGTCAATGATCAATGCTTTTTTCATGTGCTTATTAATGATTTTTATCTCTTCTCCTGAGAATTGCCTTTTTGGTGCGATTTTGAGGTGGAATGAACAAATTCCATGAGTATTTTAACCCCTTGCCTGTATTCTCTGAACTAGTGTGTATACGACCACATTATTTTGGCCATGTCAGGAAATGTTAATTACAAAACGGGAGTCTGAGCTCCTTTCAGAAAGGATAACAACTTCCAAAATATCGGCCATTCCTCCGTCCTCTGCTTTGGTCCCTGGGCATGGACAATATTGCCTGTTTTCAAAGTGAGCTGCCTAGAACAGATCATCCTCAGTTCTGCCTGTTTAGGGCAGTGTTAATCTAGCAACTACCCACGGACCCACTCAGAACCAGCCATTTATCTAATGCTCTTCTCCCCTCAAACCCCTGAAATAACTAACAAGTCCCAGTACTGGTTTACTTGGGGTTTTGCTTCATCCTTAATGGCTGATATATTAAAAAGTAGTGGGGTATCTAAAGGGTAAAAGGATGATCTATTCCATGAAGAGAGCAGGTGTTATACCAAATGTCAGGAGGATCTAAATGTAAATGTCTAGCCAGAAAAACCAGCAAAAGCCAAGTTTATGGATCAATAGCCTACCCCAGTGCAATTTGCCTGAGCGTTTCACGTCCTTCCTTGTAATTGATCCTGACCTTTGGATGCAGCGTCCCTTTTACAGAGAGAAAAATTGGGTCGAGAGTGAGCAAGTCGTGGAGGAGAACACGGATCAAGATCATCAGACTGCAGACACCATTCCTTTTGCAGCTCAGGTTCCTGCACCACGTGTCTAAAAGCAGGTGCTCACTGCCTTCTAGCTCTCTCCCTTGGTTGGTTCCTATAGGGATGCCTTTTAGAGGGTAATCACCTTTGTTATTTCTTAACAATGTGACTGCTCTAAGGACAAGAAGGCCTGGCTCCCTGGCAAGGCTAGTACAAAGATATACCTCAGTGCACCCAACCAAGGCTTCCCCACAATGGTCCTCCCCCCCCCCCACCACCACCCCTAGGACCGTCTGGGGACATCCGATTACTGTGTAGAGGCTTCCTGCTGCCTGGGAGCAGAGATGGGCCTTTTGTAAAACATTTCTAAGTGGCCCGTAGCCCCTTTGCTAAGTGGACATCAACATCTCTGATTTGAGGTTGGCAAACACTTCCCCAAGAGCGAGGAAGCCGAGATACACTCCCAGTCAGGGGCTCTCCTATCCTTTTCCAGAAGAGGTTGGAGAGAAGGAGGCCGGGGCCTGATATGCATCTGGTTTCCCCCACTGGATTTCAGACAATATGGAAAAAGATGATGAACCAGCGTCAGTGGCTCTCCCATCCCCTTAGCTCCTACTGTGGGAAGGATCACCGCATCAGAACATCGTGGGGAATGCGTTAGACCGCCTGTGACAGTCACTTCTTGACCAATGAGCTTTCTTTACAAGCAAAGCAGGAAAATCGACAGACACGCTGATGTGTGGGATTCAAGGGGAGGAGAGCCCACCCATCCCCTAACCTGCAGCCAACTAGCTCGCAGGACCCTTCGGGGTCCACGCGCCCCACCCCCAGCACCAACAGAGAGCCAGCAAAGCGGGTGCGGCTCCGTCGGCTCCTGGCCGAGCGGGGGCAGAGCCTGGTCAACGGCCCCGCCCAGTACTGGGCAAAAGCTGCACAGAGTAGGAACTCACAGCCTCCCTTCCCTGCACGTGCTGCCCCCAAGAACCTGTAGAATGAAAGTCTGAGAACTGGCACCCCGGCACAGAGCATCAGCAAAGATGGGGTGCTCCCCGCTGCCGGGCCCCGCCCCCAAGGAGCCTATGGATGGCCCCGGGCCACTGTTAGGAAAAAGGTCACAAAGAAGTGGTGCCCCTCCCTCCCTTTTCTGGTCGCTGCCCACAAGGTGCTTGAGGGGCTGAGCCCCGCCTGTTGGCCATGCCCACCTCTAGGCAACCCTCTCAAAGAGGTGTGTCCCCCCACCCACCACCAGAGGAGCCTGTGGGTGGGCCGCATGGACCAGCCCCTCCAGGAGCTCCATGCGCGGACCCTTCCCAGCAATGGGCAAAACCACCAAGAGGCTGGGCCTTCTCTCGTCGAGTCATCTCCCCAGGAACTGGTGAGGCACTGACCCCCAAATCGTGAAGGTGTTCTTCAAATGAATGGAGTTACAGGGGGAAAAAAGTGTATTTCACTTTTCCTTCTCTCTTATACTGTAAGCCATCAAAAAATAGTTCTTGAGCAATAATGTATGGTTCTCCTGCCCGTTCTGTCCCTCTTTAATCTCCTAGCCACAATGCAAGGTGGAGGTGATGGTCCCCACTATTTGATGGGGAAAGAGCCTATCGATGGGCCCACCCTGCTACACAGCCAGGTCTGCACATGGGCTGGGGGGTGGGTCGGGGGAAGAAGGGCCAGGATGGGCAGCGAGCACAGCAGTTCCCAGGTGGCCTGCGGGTAGAACCTCAGAGAGCTCCTCATCGATGGACTCATACTTGCATCCCCATTTCTGAGCTTGGCTGTGCATTCCTCACACGTCCCATGATCTCATTTTCCAAAGAATAAGTGAGGTGAAATGGAGCTCAGGCATTGACATTTACAGAGGGTTAGAGGACTAATAATATTAATGATATTCTTGTTAGTTCAACATTGTTTTTGTGCAGATTTTAATTCATGCTGCCCTCAGCCCAGGGGCATAAGTTAAAGATTTTTTAGAAAGCTTCTTAGTAAATGTCTCAGTTAATGGAAACCAAAACAAGCCAATGACCCTCTTCTCTAACCTTGAAATTACAAAGATTGAGAATGAACCCTATAAAGGGGCTCTCTCCACTTTGCACGGCATTTGAGAGCTGAGTTAGCCTTCCTGCAATGATGCTCCACCCACGAATTGTACATCCTCATCTCTTTTTCTTTCATAAAAGGACATCACAAATAAACTCACAGGAACTTAGTAACTATAAGCAATCCACGGCTAGAAATTAATGGTGTTTCTCACATTTCTTGTCTAGAATGAAGAGCATTCCTTGTCCGAGGATGCCAACTATCTACATGGTGGCTTTTAATTTGTCAAATTTATTCATTTAATAAATACAGATTGAGTCTCTCTTCTGTGTCACACAGCAGCCCTAACTGTGTCTGCAGATGAAGCGAAAATGAATGGAAGGGTCTTTTCCCTTTTGATCCAAGGTCAACCTTGGAGACAAAAAGGCAACCAGACCTTTGCCTTCTGCGGAGTGGCAGTCCAGGGTCAAATCTATTTGCCTGGATCAGTGTGTATTCTTTAATTAAATTAATCATCAACATTGAAATACAATATTGCATATAAAAATAGCATCTCCTTCTTCCTTTTAAAATTTGGAAGAGGGGTGCCTGGCTGGCTCGGTCGGTAGAGCATGTGACTCTTGATCGATCTCAGGGCCGTGAGTTCAGGCCCCACCTTGGGTGTGGAGCTTACTTTAAAAAATAAAATATGGGGGCGCCTGGGTGGCTCAGTTGATTAAGCGGCTGCCTTCGGCTCAGGTCATGATCCTGGAGTCCCGGGATAGAGTCCCGCATCGGGCTCCCTGCACAGCGGGGGGTCTGCTTCTCCCTCTGACCCTCTTCCCTCTTGTGCTGTCTCTCATTCTCTCTCTCAAATAAATAAATAAAATCTTTTAAAAAAAAAAAGCTGGATGCTCAACCAGCTGAACCACCCAGGTGCCCCTCCTCTGCCCATTTTTTGGGGCGCCTGGGTGGCTCAGTTGGTTAAGCGACTACCTTCGGCTCAGGTCATGATCCTGGAGTCCCGGGATCGAGTCCCACATCGGGGTCCCTGCTTGGCAGGGAGTCTGCTTCTCCCTCTGACCTTACCCCTCTCGTGTTCTCTCTCTCATTCTCTCACTCTCGCTCCCAAATAAATAAATAAAAATCTTTAAAAAAAAATATGGAAGATTAATTAACTTTGAGCCCACATTGCATGGAGACAGCTACCGGGAGGTGAGTGTTGGCTGTTCTCTGTTCTGGGAGCACAGGCTTACTGCTATCCTTGCCCTCTCCTGCCTCTTATTTTGCCTCTCCAGCTAATATTATATTTAGGAATGTGACTTCAAAAAAAAAAAACAACAGGTAATTGTGCAAATAATTTCATCTAGTTACATCTGTAATCACATGACAAAGGAAAAGTTAGAGAGTTGTGTGTCAGGCAGGGGTCCTACCTAGCCCCAGATTCCAGCCCCCGAGACCCGTCCCAGGTGAGGTTGCAGGACTGAGCACTGACGGGACCGGGCAGGTCAGGCTTTGCATCCACAGTGAGCTTTACAGATTGAAGTCATTTCATGCTCCATTAAATAACTACTCGCCTCTGCTTGGTAATGTGCATATTAATCTAGCTAAATACATCTGTTGCCAAGAGCTGACCTGCTTCAAGAGTTCTGGGTACAAGGTCCAGACAAGACCTTGCCTCATTGTGAGGATTTTAAAACTGTTGAAAAAATCGTTCTACGGCAAAGAATGATGTCAATCCCGGTGTTTTAACTTTAAGCAAGATCCTGAGCTGTTAGGGTATTCAACGATCTAAATGCTACAGTGCTACCAGACAAGCGTTCCCAGGGCTGACATAGTAATCTACTTGACATTCAACAAATGATGCCGTGTCTCTCTAGAGTGACACCCACTGGAGGAGGCCAGAGCTCATGCCATTCATCCTGTCCCCAGCCTGCCCTGAGCACCTCAATTAATTCAACTATTACTGATATAAAAGGGACACATTTAAATGTTTCAAGAAAAGAAAGCACCTGCAGCTTTCAAAAGACGTATCTCAAGGACAGGGAAAAGCACATGAAGATAAATCTGCCTTTCATTTTGTTCCATTCAATACGTGAATTTTGGAACACTAATAGAATTACTTCATCTTCAGTAAAATTCCAGCCCGTAGCGGCTTCATGGCTATAAAAAGCCACTATTTCGTGACTACATTTTGTGACACAGCCCCGAAGTGCAAGACCCAGCTAGAGGCACTTTAGGTATATTATCTCTTTGTCATCTTCATAAAAATAATAGCAGCCGACTTTTATCAAGTACCACGTTCAGGCATGGCTCTGTGAACAAGGTATGGACCATCGCATGGAAATATTTTTACCGCTCATCTTACCGAGGAGGAAACTGAGTCTACAAGAAGTTAATGGGCACCAAATCAAAGCGCGTATACATGCTGAATGGGGAGCCCGATGCGGGGCTCGATCCCAGGCCAAGATTGTGACCCCAGCCAAAGGCAGAGGCCCAACCAACTGAGCCACCCAGGCGCCCCAAGCCATTAAGTTTTGAATATCCAGATATATTTGAACGTTGTGTCCCAAACACATGGGCTGTGCCTCCAGAACCGTCAGTCACTGAGCATGCAGAATGTCGGCATATGACATCATGCACACGTATGTGTTTTGAAATGTGCACATTTTCATCCATCCATACAATGTGCTTTCTAGTGAGAGTTTATCACAGCTGTTTGTATAAGGAGCTATAACATCAGCTCCCTGGTGCTCATATTAAGTGAGAGCAGCACAAACACCATCCTCCGTGGGTCTCCCAACAGCTACACTGGCTTAAATTAGTTTTGAAAACATCCATGGGTTACAGTGGTTTTACTCTTCAAAGCAGGAGATTATTTTCTCCCCATAGAGTAAAAATCATGCCTCTCTTCAATGATCCTAAGGAATGAACGGTGCATAGAGTAGTAGCTGGGAATACACACTCTGCAACCCAATCTCCTGCTGCAGATCCAAAGACTGTCATTTATTTGCCTGTGAATTCGGACGCATTTATTTCCAGCTTTATTGAGATACAAATCACCCCAAATTGCAAATCATTTTCACAACTCCCCATAGAAACCCATACCAAGGGGCGGCCACTCACCCCCTGCCCGACCCAGCCCCTGCAACTACTAACCTACCTTCCCTCTCTATAGATGTGGTTATTCTAGAGCTTTCCTATAAGTGGAATTATACAACATCAGTCTATCTGTGTCTGGCTTCTGTCACTTAGCATGATGTTTCCAAGGTCCACCCATGGGGTAGCATAGATCAGAACCTCATTGATTTTATGGCTGCATAATATCCCAGTGTACAGTTATTCCACATTTTATTTATCCATTCGTCAGCTGATGGACTTGGTATTGCTTCCACTCTGGGCTCTTACAGATAATACGACAGTGAACAGACGTGTATAAATCTTCGGGTAACATGTTTTCGCTTCTATCAGGTATGTCCTTAGAAGTGGATTTGCTGGTCTGGGCACGTCTCTTAATCTCTCGGGGCCTCTGCTTCCCCATCTATAAATGGGCACGGGAATAGTGACTCCTTTATGGGGTCGTGGTGAAGGTGAATGAACTGAATCTATGGACGGCATTTAGGACATGTTTCTACAGCATCGAACATTCATAGCATTTCCTTACCTCACGTGTTCACCAACTTGGGAGCCCTCCCTACTCCCTCTTTTTTGGGGGTTTTATGGAGACTTCAGTACATGGACAGGATTGATTCAATTATTGGCCATTGGAAATGGGTTGAACCTCCAGGAGGTTGGGGTGGAGGGTCGGGGGAGCTGGAAGTTCCAACCCTCTATTCAAGGTTGATGGGAACCATGGCAACTGGCCCCCATCCTTAGGCGTGGTCCGAATGCTCCATTAACATAACAAAAGGACCCCTTTATATCTCTCATCACTTAGGAAATGCCAAGGGTTTTAGAAACTCTGTGCCAGAAACAGGATGAAGACCAAAGATACATTTCTTATTATAAATCACAGTATCACAGCCTGAAACACCTTTTTCACTGTTCTATTCTCGGCTAGATTTGCTCATTCTTTGGGCCTCCGACTAAACACAATAAGTGTCTTTTAGACAGGCCCCTCACCGAGCACCCTATGAAGAATAGGCTCTTCTTTCTTACTCTCTGTCACAGACCCTGATCATCTGTCACAGCCCTATCCCGGCTACCAGTGATCATTTTGTCTCTTTGTTTACCTGACTAATGCCCAGCTTGACCACTGCATAATGGTTTGAATATACACCTTCTCCCACTGTCGTCTTTCGGGCCTAACCCAGGTGAGGACACATATTTCTTGCTCAGAAAATAGTTGTCAAATGAGTAAATTAGTGCGTTAAGATTATGTTTGGTTACCGCATAATACCTTGCTGGACACAAGCCTTACTAAGCTTATCGATTATATGACATTTATGCTGATTCTAATTTTCAACTGTTTAAATATGACCAGTGTTTTTGACTGGATCCATGCTGAGACTCAGAAGTCACCGCATTGACTTGGGTACACACACACTCTCACGTTAGTGATTCATGAAAAGGTAGAAGAAACGTGGAGTCTAAGACCTTGCAAGCCACAAAATGGGGCTACTGACCCCCTCCCCACAGAGACACGATGGCCCTGGGACCACAAAGCCATAAAACCTCAGAGAAATTTCAAATACTCTTACATTCCCTATTAGGGATTCTGAGAGCCGAGTGAGGCAGGCCACTCTAGAAAAGACTGTATTTCTTGTTTAAGTTTGTGGTGTTTCAGGGCACGTGTCTGTAGTTTGGCCATAGTGTTCTCACCAGCTAATGAAGCTGAAATACACAGGTGTCAGAAAAAATTCCACATGAGCATTATCCAGCAGAATCTTTGCTTATCTCTCATGTATGAATAATGCTTAATTGGTGAAAGTCTAGCTTCTGCTGCCTTAAAAAAAAAAAAATCAACTCAATTTCAAAACGCAGGGAAATTCTAGAGGTAAACACCATTGTGTCCAGGTCTTTGAGTAATGTCATTGAGAACTTCTCTTATCCAACCTTTTCATCCATTATGTGCCAAGCATGATGTGGGACACAAAGGCAAAGAGAAATTATTAAGTTTTCTTCCTACCTACAGCCCATCAACGAGTCCTTGAAACAGGCAGAGTGACCTTCCTCTAGGGACTCAGCTGCCTCGATGTTCATACTTTGCTAAGGGCAAAAGGCAATCTTAGCCCAAACCCCAGGATCCTGTAAGTCTACTTTAATATATAAAAATTCCTTTGGAAACTTCCTTTATCTCTACCCCCCAAGATAGGTCTTGGTCATCAACCCAAGCATATGACCCACCGATATACATCCGAAGGGTCTCACAACTCAGGTTTTATTAGATGGTAATAAATGACCTTTTCCCAACAACAGCTTGCCCCCTCAGGGTTCTGGAAACCTTGCTTCCAAAATTCCTAGAGACTTACACTATCCCTAATCTCCTCCCAGCTTGAAAGTATATAATGGGCCACTCCTCATGACCCCAGTGCAGCTTTCTGCCCACGGGTCCTGTCCCCGTGCTTGAATAAAACCACCTTTTTTGCACCAAAGACATCTCAAGAATTCTTTCTTATCCGTCGGCTTTGAACCCTAACATCTTTCCTATGTCAAACATTATTGTGGGTAACGGGTGACACAGCAGTGAGGAATTCCTGTCCTCATGGAGCCCATGTCCCCATTGAGAGTGGGAGGGGGCTCCATTCTAAGTCTACATGGTCAGTCTTTGTGTTCTCTGCATTGGCTTGACTTTCAAAGCAGGGCCTTCTCCACAAGGTGGCACTGAAAAAGTCCAGGCTTACATCTACTCTCTGCAAAAGAGAGTCTGTTGTGTCCCTGCACAAATTCTGAGCATGACTGATACAGCCCCAGACGGGGCACATGCCCACCCTAAACCAGTCCAGGTGGCCAAGAGGACAAAATACGGTGACTGGCTTAGGCTTGACACACTGAGCCAGGGTGGACCAGCTCTCCCTGGACACTGGATGGCAATGGGGAAGAGTGATTTCTATGGAGAGAATTTGGGGTGTGGGTAGGAGAGGGAGGGTACCATTTGCTGGGCAAACAACCACATCACCAACACCATTTCCTTTGGATACATTCTTAGAAGTGAAATTATGGAACTGAAAAGTAAATAGATTTTTTTAAGACTTTTGATTCACATTGCTAATTGTGACCAAAAGGTGTCAATTGATTTGTATTCCATGACTGTGTTATTCTATCTTTTGACAAATAATAAAAGAAATCTTAAAATAATAAAAATGAGTTAAAAAATAAAAGCCCTTAGATAGCATTTAATTGAATCTCTGATGACTAAAGATTTCTGTTACATGCATTAGTTTGATCCAAGCCTTTAATTCAAGTTCCAGTCATGTCTAAAAAGAAAACTTGTTATCAGATTTGCTTGTTTGTTTTACTGCTTAAGAAAAAAGAAAAGAGGGGCGCCTGGGTGGCTCAGTCGTTAAGCGTCTGCCTTCGGCTCAGGTCGTGATCCCAGGGTCCTGGGATCGAGCCCCACATCAGGCTCCCTGCACCACGGGGAAGCCTGCTTCTCCATCTCCTACTCCACCTGCTTGTGTTCCCTCTCTCGCTATGTCTCTCTGTCAAATAAATAAATAAAATCTTAAAAAAAAAAAAAGAAAACAGCATTACCATGTTTAGAGAAGACTTAACCCTTTAGTCTGGATGATGATTCAAATATTCCCCTGAAAATGTCCCTATGTCTCAGTGTTAACTGATGAGCTGCAAATATCAAAAAAGAAACACCTTATCAAAAGGAAAAGCAATGTTGGGGTGCACCTGGCTGGCTCAGTCGGTGGAATGTGTGGTTCTTGATCTCAGGGTTGTGAGTTCGAGCTCCCCATTGGGTGTAGAGATTATTTTTTAAAAAATTTTTAAATAAGTAAAAGTAGCGTTAAACAGAAGGAAATCGAAGGTAGAAAATGACCAAAAAAAAAAAAAAAAAAATCACAAAGCACTGCTTCACTGGCAAATTTATGCAAAGGAGAAATAACATAAAATACTCATTATCAAATCAACAAATCACCTCCCCTCCTCTAGATCTTTCTAAATCTCCAAATCATACTTCCACCCTGCCAGATCTTCTTTGCTTTGAAACACCCTGTGCATGAAGACCATAAGCCCTCTGTGGTGTGTCTGGAGCCAGCTCTTTATTTGCTGCATCCTCCTAGAACTCATGCAAAAATGAAGACTCAGGGGTCTTCCCGGATGGGTCCTCACGTCCACTTGCAGTTGGTAACCCCAGAATCCTTGCAGTTGGTAACCCCATCATCCTTCCCTCGGCTGTTTCATGATGAATGAAACGCTCACAAAACCAGCTTCTTTGGTTCGTCTGGACCCCCTCGCTGTCTGATTGTCTTATTTTCCTCATCACTGTCCCTGAAACCTTTGCACATCTCCTGGATTTGTAGGTAGGCACACCTTGCTTTCCTGGTAATCCACCCGTAAACCAAGACAAGGATGAGGGAGTCAGCACCTGTTTGTTTGTGATCATTTTACCCGTGACATTGAAGCAGGGAGCTTACCCTGCCACCATCTTGTCCTTCCTTCCCCAGGAAAGGAATCCCCACTTGAGATGGAACAGGCGAGAGTTCCTATAAGCCTCCAGCTGAGAGGACAGAGCCCCTCATCTTGTCGTTCTCCCCACGTGGAGTAAGGCGTTGGCTCTGGGGACACACGTGAGCAGCCACACTGCAGGGCAGTTACCTGACTGCCCTCTCCCATGGGACTGTTCCCAGCATGGGTCCCTTGTTCCTTGAGGAACAGGGAACAATTTGAGCCCCCGTGTCATCTCGTCCTTGCAGAATAGCTGAGGCCAGTGAGAGCCATGAAAATCAGAGATGGAGAAAGACAGTGTGAGTTTTAAGAACTTTGAACTCTTTTTCTGCAAACTTTCCTATAAACTCTCTGTCCCAGGTGGCTGGGCAAATACTTGAGCCTTGAAATGAAATTTTGGAGTATTCGGTACCTCACAGGGACGAAATCAATCATAAACTCATGTAATAAACTTCAGCCTTTGGCATTCCATGATTTTGAGACTTTTATTCCACCAACTGTTTTTATACTTTAACTTTCACGTTATTTGTGTTTGCTTTATATTTTGTGTAATCTTTTTGGAAAAGGAGTATTACGTAAGCCCCCAACTCAGTGAATAGGACTGAGATCTTAGGGTTCTTTGTTATATGTAAATTATATTAGAATTTTGTTCGATATTTTTATTTTCAAGATTATATCATTTTAGAAAATGCTCTTTCTGATGGAGAATATACTATTTAATCATTCTTTAGCACACATCATTGGTATGTGGAGTATCCCAAGGAGTTCATGATCATGTAAACATTTTTCTCGCAAAATCTTTAAAAATAAAATGTATCTTTTTATTTGTTGAATGGTCATTAATATTTGGGCAAAGGGCTCACACAGAGATTCCATAAAAGAAGAACTAACTATATTGAACGAGGTTATACTAAATCCATTTTATTATTAGTCAAATTCATATTAAATTTTTTGTCTTTTTCCCATGAAATAAGAAATATTTTTTAAAAAAGAGTCCTTACAGGGGGCACCTGGCTGACTCAGTTCAGAGGAGCATGTGACTCTAGATCTCCAGACTGTGAGTTCGAGCCCCACACTGGGGGTAGAGATCACTTAAAAATAAACTTTAAAAAAATTAAATTAAAATGTTACTTACTGGAAATATTAAGATTTTCAAATTATTCATCACGGGCTGAGAACAAAATAGTAACAACAATGTAACAAGTGCACAAACCCTGTACAACATCCCAGACTTCATATCTTTAAAAAAGAAGATAAAACCTTAATGAAGTAGAGAGCTAAGCATAATGAGACTGCAAAAATATTTTTAAGATTATATAAGACAATATGTATTAGAAATGAAGAAGAAAACTCCTACCCACTTAATAATAAATGAAACCTAGGCATGCCTGTGTGGCTCAGTCAGTTAAGCATCTGACTTTGGCTCAGGTTATGATCTCAGGGTCCTGGGATTGAGCCCCACATTGGGCTCCATGCTCAGTGGGGAGTCTGCTTGAGATTCTCTCTCTCCCTCTTTCCCTCCCCCTGCTTGAGTGCATGCTGTCTCTCCCTCAAATAAATAAATAAAATCTTAAAAATAATAATAATAAATGAAACCTAAAAGTTATCACTGATAATTCTTATCAGTTTGAATATTTAAAAAACAAAATCAAGAGACACAAATTAAAATGATGATGGTAGATTAGGAATGGTATCTATAATATATTTATGGGATGCCTGGCTGGCTCAGTCAGTGGAGTGTGTGACTCTTGATCTCAGGGCTGGGAGTTCGAGCCCCATGTTGGGTATAGAGATTACTTAAAAATAAAATCTTTTAAAAAATGTATTATATATTTAACAGAGAAATGATTAATATTCAGGTATTTTAGGAACTGCTATATTTTAGAAATAATAATACAGGCAACCCCCCCCCCATGGTTAGAGCATTTGAACATAAAGGAAGAAATAAAAGTCTTTAAGAAAACAAACTGGGGGTTCTAAAGGGGAGGGGGGTGGGAGGATGGGTTAGCCTGGTGGTGGGTATTGAGGAGGGCACGTTCTGCATGGAGCACTGGGTGTTATGCACAAACAATGAATCATGGAACACTACATCTAAAACTAATGATGTAATGTATGGGGATTAACATAACATAATAAAATAAAATAAAAAATAAAATAAATAAAAATACATAAATTCCTACTCAAACTCAAAAGTCATCAGGGTAACTTTTTTCTTTTCTTTTTTTTTTTAATGAATGCATTTAGCAAGATTGGCAAAAAACAAAAACCAGTAACATCCAGGTTTGGAGTAATCGTATTGGTGAAAATATGCACATTTAAAACTTTATGGAAGACTACTTCGCAGTAGCAATTTCGGTGTATGTGTCCTTATATCAGGTTATGATCAAACTACCCTCTGCACTATGGGATGTATCACGGTGACTATCCCTCAATATTTTGTATTACCAAAGAAATGTCGGATTGCTATAATAAATATACCTCCAAATTTAGCGTCTTAACACAGGGTTTATTTCTCACTCATCAAACTGTCCAAGACAAGCGCTCTGGTTGGCAGGTGGCTTTGCTCCAAGCCATGAATCACAACCCAGACCCCTTCCATCCTGTGGCTCCCCAGTCACTTGGGGCTTCACTGTCACCAGCCTCTGGCCACAAATGTGGGGAGGAGAGAGGAAGGAGAGGGCAAAGACTTTCTTAAAGCTGAGGCTAAGGAGCGGCACACATCACTGGCTCCCAGTCCATTGTGAGAACGGGTCCCAGGGTCACCCCTCAACACAAAGGGTTGATGAACACAGACCTGCCCGGCCAGCCACCCAGCAGCAAGGGCTCTTCACTACAGACGGGACATGGGCTGGATCCTCTGGTCCACAGCCAACCCTCTCTGGCCCAGCTATTTTGGAGTATTTACTCTGCCATATAATTTTTTGAATAGTGTTTCCAAGTTCCATAAAAAATCCTGAGGGAACTTGGATTAAATAGCATTGGACCTATAAATTGCATTTATTTATAGATTATTTTCTCTATAGATTACATATGTTACAGCACACACAGCAAGGAGACATTTGTCTGGCACGTGACTCTAAAGAGAGTATTTTGAAGGAGCTTGGGGATTTAGGGTCCCCCAGTGGCTCCTTTTCTTCCAAGAATTTCCAAACATAATGTCTTTCTCAGGTTTGGATGAGAAATCTACATAAAGAAAACCTCTCTAGCCCAGAGGCCACCAGATGAGTTAATTGGACACTTCTAGGAAATGTCAACAAGTAGATTCCCACAGTCTCAGTTATCTGGTTCTTTACCTTTCCTGGCCCATAAAGAATAAGACACACACCAAGAAAGAGACCCTAGACATGTATAAACATATCAAATAAAAGGGACACAATAAAAGGTATCACTTACGTATTAGTGCCTCCAAAAATTGAACAGAATCCTGAATTTTGGAATCAAAAAACATCTCTCGGCACTAATCTTGTGGAACATCGCTCACGGAAAACAACCAGCAAACTGGGGTCTCCAGATAGCACGCCATAGGAAGCACTCCCCATGAATCAATCCTTCCAAAAGACGAACCAAATCCAACCAAACCTCGAGCATTAACTGTGAGCTTTGGGGAAACACAGGCAATGGGAGGCCATGAAAATGACATCACAAAGATGTGTTTGACCAAATCCAAACTGTGAAGAACCCAACCGGACAACTGCCGTGGTTTCTTCAGCAAATAAATATAGCATGACAAAGAGAGGCAAGGACAGGAGACTGTTATAGATCAAAAGTGATTTAGGAAGCAGACACACTAAGGAGAGTGTGCAGGTCCTCTCGGAACACCTGACTCACACATACCAAAGGGCAAACAGCCATTGTTGAAGCGGTCAGGGAACGTGAGCCCTGACTGGGTAGCAGAGGATGCTAAGAAATCATTAATTTTACTAGAGGTAGTGATGATGTTACAGTTATGCAAATAATAAAATGAGTTCTTCTCTTTAGAGATGTAAAGTATTTACTGATAAGTTCTTTGATATCTGGCATGTTTTTAAAAAAATATATTCCGGGGCACCTGGGTGGCATCCATCCGACTCTTGGTTTCGGCTCAGGTCATGCATGATCTCAGGGTTGTGGAATCAAGCCCTGCATTGGGCTGCACACTGAGCGTGGAGCCTGCTTAGGATTCTCTCTCTCCCTCTCCCTCTGCCCCTCCCTCCTACCCCCCTACATTTAAGTAAAAATATATGTATTCCAGGTGGAGTGAGAGAGTGAGCGCAGAGAAAGAAGATCAGCACAACAGTGACAACCATTGAAACTGGCTGATGAGGGCGCCTGGGTGGCTCAGTCGGTTAAGCGGCTGCCTTCGGCTCAGGTCATGATCCTGGAGTCCCGGGATCGAGTCCCGCATTGGGCTCCCTGCTCGGCGGGGAGTCTGCTTCTCCCTCTGCCCCTCCCCCAACTTGCTCGCTTGCTCTCGCTCTCTAAAATAAATAAATAAATCTTTTTTATTAAAAAAAATAATAGGGCACCTGGGTGGCTCAGTCTGTTAAGCGACTGCCTTCGGCTCAGGTCACGATCCTGGAGTCCCGGGATCGAGTCCTGCATCGGGCTCCCTGCTCGGCGGGGAGTCTGCTTCTCCGTCTCCCACTCCCCGTTTGTGTTCCCTCTCTCGCTGTGTCTTTCTCTGTCAAATAAATAAATAAAATCTTTAAAAAAAAAAAAGAAACTGGCTGATGAGTCCTTGGGAGTTCGTGTACACATCTGTCTCTTTTCTATTTGGATGCATAGTGAAATTTCCCATTAAAAAAAAAAAAGAGAAAGTTACAGTTTACTTCCTCCTAAGAGGATCATGAGCATTAGAATGAATGTAATAGAAGTTAAGATTTTCATTTAAAAAATTATCAGTAGATTCAACAGATATTAAGTGTCGTCTAGGTTTTGACACTTGTAGAATGTGCTGGGTAGAAATAGAAAGTCCTTCTTCACTCATACTGATGTTTATTTACGCTCCTCTCTTGACAGTAAGAGGTTGATTATTTTATATCCTAAAGGATTTCTTTCCTGCCACACTTGGATGTGGAGAAAAAAAATTAACTGCAGAGAGAGATGGAAATTAATTGATAACTTTAAGATCATTCCCAGGTTTCTATGGGCCTGTGTGCTTCCACCTGATCTTATTCTACTTAAGCTCTTGATTGATGCCCTGTCCAGAGCCGGACCAAGAGCATGGGCAGACCTTACCTGGGGCAGATCTACTTCATGCTCACCTCATTCCAGGCACTGACTTTGGAACTGGAGCCACAGAGCCAGATCAGACAAATTTATCAGTTTTTGTGTTTGTTTTTGCTTTTGCCCTTTTTTTCCCACGACGAATTTGTAAATACATGATAGCAGTAAAGAATGATGGGCTATCATAGAAGAGGTGTGTACAGGGTGAAGTAGGGGCTGATGGGTGGGTGTGATCTAGGAAAGGGAAAAATGTGATAACAAGGAAGTATAATTGCGTGTGTGTGTGTGTGTGTGTGTGTGAGGGAGGACTCATTTGCTGAACTGAAGAATTTGGGCTAACGGATGTAGGCAGCCATTGAAATCAGGGCAAGGCAGGGTCGTGTGTTGGGTGGGTTTCTGTGGGGAAGCATGGGGAGCAGGAACGAAGGTGGGGAAGCAGGTGGGAAAGGGGCATCAGTTGGCTCACCGGGGGCAGCGGGGAGGTTTGGGCAGGGGAAGAATCAGAAATGGCTCATGCATGATTGGCACAGTTGGAGTCTTGAAATTTAAAAGGGTGGGGCACCTGGGTAGCTCAGTCGTTAAGCGTCTGCCTTCGGCTCAGGTCAGGATCCCAGGGTCCTGCGATCGAGCCCCGCATCAGGCTCCCTGCTCCCTGCCCCTCCCTCCTACCCCCCTACATTTAAGTAAAAATATATGTATTCCAGGTGGAGTGAGAGAGTGAGCGCAGAGAAAGAAGATCAGCACAACAGTGACAACCATTGAAACTGGCTGATGAGGGCGCCTGGGTGGCTCAGTCGGTTAAGCGGCTGCCTTCGGCTCAGGTCATGATCCTGGAGTCCCGGGATCGAGTCCC
>NC_058416.1:88030860-88155681 GCF_002201575.2 Neomonachus schauinslandi | reverse complement strand
CTCAGGTCATGATCCTGGAGTCCCGGGATCGAGTCCCGCATTGGGCTGCTTCTCCCTCTCCCACTCCCCCTGCTTATGTTCCCTCTCTCGCTGTCAATCTCTCTGTCAAATAAATAAATAAAATCTTTTTTAAAAAAAGAAATTTAAAAGGGCTTTGCTCAGCGTGGGTGGAGGGACGTAGACTGGATACCCCTTGCTAAGGGAAAGAAAGAAAACACACAAACACACACACACACACAAAGCACAAAATGAGCCACAAAGACTTTTTCATCTTCTCGCTCAAGGACAGAACAGTCAATAGGGGCCTCCCTTCCTCTTAATTCACAATCAGTGAGTGCTCGGTGAGAACCTGAACTTCAACCCAAGAGTCCTCTCAAGCACCCTCCATATGAACTCAAGTGTCATTTAGAATGGATGTTTTAGACACACGGTAAACAAATGTTTTCTTTTTCCTTTTTAGAGCAGACTCGGGGTCTAGGATGCACAGCAGCCCCCACCGTGCAAAAGACAGAAGAGACGTTCATTCGGCGTAACTACAAGAAGCCTCCACGGCGAGCCCTGTCATCGCCAGGCCTGTGTCCCCTGCCCTTACCATGTCCATGTCTGCCACTAAGCGCCCGACCACCGGCACACGCATGCCCTTCCTTGCATTCTCTCCACGCAGGGGCGCTCTGTCCCCCCGTGTGCCCTGCTGGGAGGGCTGGCCATTAAATGCCAGTGGGGAGTGAGCCCTCATCCGTGAATAAGGAGTGGTCACTTCCTCCAGCTCCCTTGGCCCTCATAGAAGGTTAAGGGTGTGGGGTTTATTTTCTCCCTGTCTCTCAAAGTTTCTGCAGGGAGTAAGATGGCAGCTGGCTGGACACTGGACCCTTTGCTGATTGTCTGCCTACTTGTCTCACTTCTTGAGTCTACCGCCCGGGTGGTCTTCACTCAAATTGACCACCCACACTTTGATCCTTGTCTCGGGCTCTGCTTCTGGGGGAACCCAACTGAGACAGCCACCATCTGAAGACCTTCTGGCTTTGGGCTCTAGAGTGGGCTTTGTCAAGTGGTGACAATTGGGGGGGGGTGACATGGCAGGAAGGCAAGAGAGAAAAGACATCTGAAGAATGAAGTCAATAGAAATTGCAAATTTTTGCTTTTCAAAGAAAAGTTAAATTAAAACCAAGATGTGGGCGCCTGGCTGGTTCAGTCGGGGGAGTGTGCGACTCTTGATCTCAGGGTCGTGAGTTCGAGCCCCATGTTGGGTGAAGAGATTACTTAAAATTAAAATCTTTAAAAAAAATAAAAAATAAAACAAAACCAAGATGAATTGATCTATGTTATCAGAGTCATGAACGCATAGAACTTTCTCAAGGTAAGTAAAGACTTCCCATTTTATTCTTAACCCACCTCAAACTGGCTTATGTGGGGGAAAACAAGAAATCAAGACCCAAAGGAACTTGCCAATTCACAATATAGAATTATTTACTTTTATGATTGAGCCAACAAAATGAGAATGCATGAATTCAGACAGGCCATGAGTGGCTACAGATTACAGGATATTCTCAGCTCTATTCATCAGAAATGATTGATCCCATTGTTATACCATCTGACTTAGTGGTTCGTGGTTCATTTCCTTCCTTGGTTACATTCTTAGCTCCTCTTAGCACCTCCCCGGGGCGCGACAGTGTATCTACTTGAAGGTTCATATGGTGGTCACATTCTTCCACATCCTTTTTAAAGCCAGATGGACTTTAGTGTTCCATATTTACCAGTCCTTCAGTGAAAACATATCTTAAGATACCTACCCCGGGGGTGCCTCGCTGGCTCATTTGGTGGAGCGTGCAACTCTTGGTCTCTGGGTTGTGAGCTTGAGTCCCACATTGGGTGTAGAGATTGCTTAAAAATAAAATCTTCAGGGAAAAAAAGTTGTTTTGCAACAGTCATGCATTCATTCAGACTCCTAATTATTCACCATACCAGGCACTGTGTTAAGTATTTTACATCTATTGTTTTAGCGAATTTTCATACCAATCTTATGAGGCAAGGACTATTGTTATTCCTGTTTGACAGAGACAAAGACTTAAAGCTTAGGGAGTTTAATAAAATATCAATGGTGAGAAATCTAGTAACAGGCAGACCTAAGATTGCCACTTACAGATGTCGGACTTCACAGCAAGTGGTTTCCACTGATACCTGATATTCTCCTAACACGTGTTTTATCTGCATGTCCTTCTCTCCCTTGCTATCCTTTTGTTTTTAATGAAAGCCCACACTGAAAAGCTTGTCTCCGCTGAAAGGTATCTTTAAAATAAACCTGGTGATCAGTGATTACCGTGATGACAGTAACACACATAGTTTCAATGCAGTAAGAGTAGAATTTTGAACTTACCCAGGACACGTGAAAACTGGCATTAATAAGGACATGTAATTTCACAGAGTGACCAAGAGCTTTGGAGTTGCATGGAGCCAGGTTTGAATCCAAGCTCTGCTGCACTCTGGCTGTCTAATGGAGGGCCCATTACTTAGCACCTCCAGGCCTCAGTTTCCCCGGGTGTGGAAAGCAGCTGATCCTGAGACCCACACGAAGCGTTCGGCACAGCATGCAGCCCGTCATAAATGCTCTATTAGTGGTAACTACTCTTGTGTTTGTTATAACAGGATCGAGATGTTCAGGGGATGAAACAAAACAAAAGAGTTGCCCTTAAACCATTTCTCGGGCCCGGGGCCCTGGAACCAGCTGGGTCAAAGAATAAACTGCAGATACCAGTGGTACCCGGGCCTGGAGGCAAAGCGAGGAGAGAAGGTGCTCAGAGATTTGGGAAAGAAGCAGGGAAGGAAGACAGGGTGAGAATGGAGAGGGGAGGGGGTCCTGGAGGCTCTGACCCCAGGGAGAGCCGTGTGGACTGAGGGCTGAGCTGCAGCCACAGTCAGCCATGTCTTCCCACAAATGATCATGATGTATCAGCGTCAGAACCGGAAGGGGACCTGGCTTCCCCCCGCCCCAAGATGTGATTCCAAACACAGATCGTCACATCAAGCTAGCTGCACACCCTGACTGTGGACCGTGCGACCTCGGCAACGTTATAAACCCCTTACATCTCTGTGCTCTCACTTGTCAGGTGGTAATCCTCATAGACCCCACCTCCACGCCTGTGAGGGCCCATGAGACCACACGAAGCACCTGGCGCAGGGAAGCCCTCAACTCGGCCTGTCACCGCGGCTAGTTCTGCTAATAATACCACAGAGATCCCCGTACCTGGCAGGAAGATTTGCAAAATAGGGCGCTGAGTAAACCAAACTTCTACATAAGAATAAGTATCACAGAGGCATTCAATCATGTTTATGAAGAATTTAAAATACAGGGCACCTGGCTGGCTCCATGGGTAGAGTTGGTCATTCTTGATGTCAACATCATGAGGTCTTGAGTTCAGGCCCCATGTTGGATTTAGAACATACTTAAAAAAAAAAAAAAAACAGGGGCGCCTGGGTGGCTCAGTTGGTTAAGCATCTGCCTTCAACTCGGGTCATGATCCCAGGGTCCTGGGATCGAGCCCCGCAAGGGGCTTCCTGCTCAGCAGGGAGTCTGTTTCTCCCTCTACCTCTGTGTGCGTGCTCTCTCTCTCTCTCAAATAAATGAATAAAATCTTTAGAAAAAAACTTAAAATGATATGGTAAATACATTTAATGCTGGGTGGAAAAGGCAGAATACAAAGTAGTGTATAAAATATGATTGCAAGAAAATATAAAAAGGCACAGAAAAAAAGTACAAAATAGACCAGTATATTCATAAGCTTCACTTTTGTTTGAATAAGTTTCCTTACTTTATTTTTCTGCACATTTGAAAAACTTTCTATAATCTGTATTATTTTATACTGACTAAGGGAATTTGTATTTTGCAAATAATAATAATAATAATAATAATAATAATAATAATGGAGGGATTCTTAATTTCTAGTTGCCAGCCATTATATACATCGTGAAGAACCCAGGCTACCTTGAGACCTTGTCCTTTCCTCATGCACAGGAAAGTGAGAAGAATCATTAATCAAAGGTATCGTATGTGCTCTCTCTGCCAGCCCTTCGGGTCAGAGGAGACGTCATCCAAATGCAACGTTAGCATCTAAAGTGCCGCTCCGAGAAGCGGGGACAGCATCCATACACCTTACACTACATTACGTAAATTATAGGGTTTAGGGAGGAAAGGTTGCATCAAAGTTAAATTGATGGTAAGCATTTATAAATGGAATAAGAAAAACTAGCATGGATATGTTGAGATAAAAATAAAGAATTAGCCCTAAGTCTCCTTGGCATAGACTCCTGCTGACCTGGTCAACATGCTTGCTCCCATCAGCATGATGAAAAAGAGAACAGAATCCAGGCCATCGAGTCAGAGAAACAGACGAGAATGTGCTTCTCTTTCCCATATCACAGAGCTGCAGGCCATCAGTGCCCGTAACCAAAACTGAACTATGCTCAAGCTAACAAGAGATACATCTGAAGGACAGAGTTATTTCACACCGAGTGATGGAAACTTGCCCCTGGGGGTGCAGGTGTTGGCAGCTCCAGCTTCCCCAGAGCCAGGAGGGACACAGTTGCCCCCAGCCAGGCATCCGGCCAGGGATCGGGGGGGGTGCCCGCATCCTGAGTCACTGCAGCAGGGGCTTCCCACACTTCTGGGCATGCAACAGTGAGAGATTTCTCTGGTGAAGTTACACCAGAACGCTGTCATTAACCAACCTCCGTGGGCAGACGAGAGGGTTCTGAGTAAGCACAGTTAGATTGGAACTGCTCCCCAAACAGGTCCTCGAGGAATATGGTGCTTGATTGAGTTTTCCTCCACCTCCTTCCTCTCATCATTACTATTAGTGGTATTGTTATTATTAATTTATTGACAGTGGAGTCTATTGTAATCATTTATTTAATATTAGAATTCCCTGTGATCTAAGCATGCAGAACTCACCTGTTAAAATGAAAGATTTACCACCCAAGCCCACGGTACCCACCTCTCGGTGGCTGGGGTGTGAGCGCACCCTGGGGCGCCCCTCCTCCACATACCCTGCCCTGGGCACCGCCAGTGCCCGCTTCCGGTCAGCCCACACTCCCAGGCATCACTCTGAGCGAACCACTGCCTCTAACATAAAAAATGGCTTCTATCAGAGAAACAGATGAGCTTGTTAATGAAGGGGATGGAAATGGAGCTGTAATGAGCATCATAACTGAGCGCAAATCACACCGTCAGTGCTATTTACAATTGCACGTGGCACCGAGCCCATCATTATGTCCATGCAAAGACTCTAGCCGGTGGACTTTCCAGGAAGGGGCTCTCACCACGGCCAGACCCATTCGGAAGCTTCTGTTATATGTGGGAGTTAGAGCCAGCTCTGGAAAGATTCAACACTGCATATATTCAGAAGCAAAAATGTGGCTGAAGGGTCTAACCATGGACATGCACCTGAGAAACAGAATCTCAAAAGTTTGGAGACACTGTATGACATCTATGGGCTGTGTGATCGTGGGGTGGAAACATGGAGTTGGTTTGCCAACAACAAGGCAGTCAGGTCAGCATAAGCCTCCCCAGAGAAGCAGAACCTTGAAAATCATTGTGCCCCCCAAGTTTTTGCAAGCTTTGAAAATCCCTTCAGAGACAGATTTTTCAATCTATCTTTCAATCTATTGACAAATAATCTGTCAGTATTTCAGTACATTTCTTTGAATGATAAGAACCACATTTAAACATGATCATGAAACCATATCATTCCTAAAATGATGACAATAATTTATATCATTGAATACCTCCAAGCTTTCAAGTGTCCTCAAATGTGTGAGCCTGTTTCTAAATCCCTGTTAGAGCATGTGTGGTTTTATGTTTTGTTTCTGTAGATTAGCGTGTAGACATTTCATTCCATTTTGCTTCCATTAAACTCAGCAAATCTTCCAATCAGATTCACCTTCACCGAACTGCCCAAGGCTGCTGCTTTTCTTTTTTCTTTTTTTTTTTTAATATTTTATTTATTTATTCATGAGAGTCAGAGAGAGAGAGAGAGAGACGCAGAGGCAGAGGGAGAAGCAGTCTCCCCGCCTAGCAGGGAGCCCGATGTGGGACTCGATCCCAGGACCCCGGGATCATGACCTGAGCAGAAGGCAGACGCTCAACCATCTGAGCCACCCAGGCGCCTAAGGCTGCTGCTGATTGAGCCCAGTCTCTGGCAGAATTTAAGCTAAAGTGCTCAACAAACAAAACGAGGTTGAGTTTATCCCAAAAGATGAGTTCTGTTACCATCCTAGTGGAAAATTAAAGCACTGACTAGAAGAAGTAAACCCAGCTTTTATCGTAATGTAAGTGAACACAAAGCTTACAGCTGCCATAACTAAAGGAAGGGGGCTGACGTGGGCAACAGCATCTCCTGGACCTGTGGAATTTCCAGATGCTGTTGGACAAGCCCCACCCCCTTTGACGAGACAACATGCATGGAGGGTGCCCACCACGTGACCGGTCTCAGTTCTGCCCCACAGTCAACACCTGGTGCTTGGAGACCCCGTCTGCTCAAGATGCCCCCGTTGCTTCCTTGATGGGGACACAGTGTTTAAGAGAAGCACTTCACATCCTGCAGCGATCCAGGTAAGAGATTGTTTATTACCCAAGGTGACGGTGTTAGGAAGTGAGGGCTGTGGGAGGTGATGAGGTCATGGGGTGGAGCCCTTCATGAATGGGATTAGTGCTCTTGTAAAAGAGACCCCATAAAGCTCCCTCGCCCCTTCCTCCAAATGAGGGTATACCAAGCAATCAGAGACCAGGAAGCAGCCCTTGACCGCTTGACCTTGCCCACATTGATCTTGGACTTCGGGTCTCCAGAACTGTGAGTGATGGATTTCTGTTGTTAGTGAGCTACTTAGCCTATGGTCTTTTGTTATAATTCAGCCATCTACTCCAGGCTAGGGAATGGTTAGCCTGCTCTGTCACCCATGGATGCCTCCAGTGCTCACCAACCCTAGTGCTTGGGGGACTTTATGTTTCCTTGGTAACTTACCAAGTCACTCTGCCTCTAGTTTCGATTCTGTAGATTTGTCCCCAAGGCTGGTTCTTCTTCCTTAATAGGAGAGCTGTGGGAATAACTCGCCTCCGGGCAGCCGGGTGTGGGTTTGGGGCTGGACAAGTCACGTGTGTTCATGTGGGCTTGCCGAGTTGTGTTAACTGGCAACAAGCTGCAATGAAATGCATACATTAATTCCAGCCTTTATCTTCAAGGGGCTCATATCCATCCTGAAGATGGCGTAGGTGTGAAAGGGAATATAATATAGTTTCAATGAAAACTGAGATATTTAAGGGGAAAAAAAATCAATACAAAGAAGCAACAAATGCAATGTCTCAGCTCCCATTTGCACCCCACCCCCAACACCGTGCCAAGCACAGTTAAAACCCCTCAGCCGGCCCCTCGGTCATGAAGGGAGCGATCGGTCTTGCTCTCAGAATCCTCTTTCCAATTCCCCAGCACCGTCAATCCTGTACTGGGACTGCTGAGGGGAACGAAGTATAGCAATGGGCAGGTGTTGATTGTCCTCCTCGCTCAAGCTCCCCAAGATGCAGGGGGGACAGTGCTTTGTCTATAGTGGAATAAATAATAAACAGCTCTGAGGGGAAAATGAAGACAATCATTAGGTCCAATCTCCAAAAAAAATTAAGGTATTTGGGGCACAGTTTACAATCATACGTCTTGGAGGAGACAAGGGTTTTTAACTAAAAGTGATGTTGGTCAGAAACTTATTCATTACGTGAGAGTTGGGGAAAAAAAATAACCCATATCATAGAAAAGGAGTTTTTTTCAATCTGGAGCTTTTTTATGTTCCTACCAGGCAAGAAAAACCTCACCAGTTGTGAACATGTGTTCATAGTGACTTTATTTGTCACAGCCCAGAAGAAGGATTAGTCCAGGTATCCTTCAACAGGTGTGTGTTTCAGCAGGAGAGCATCCATCCATACCAGGGGACACCCCACAGCCACATCGAAAGAGCAGAATATTGAGACACACAACAACTTGGAGGGATCTCCAGGCTATTATGTTGTGTGGGGGAAAAAATCAAATCCTGAAAAGTCAGATACTATGTGATTCTATATATATAATGTTTTTGAACTGACAAAAATTTTAGAAAAGGAGTGGCTGCTGATGTGGGGAAGAAAGGCAGAAGGAAATGCAGATACAATTAAATTTCCTTATAACCTGCAGCCTATTGACAAAGACTTGAGGCGGGCAGAGTAGGACATCCTCCAGGAGCTCACAACCATCTTAATGTCAATGCCTTGCTAGAGGGAAGGACCACCTTAGCTTGACAATGGCTAGGCTTCCGGGATCCTGTGTCTTCTCTAACATACGAAGATCCTTTTGGAAACTTCCCTTGTCTTTACCTCCCCCGACTCCAGAGTATATAATCAGTTGCTCCTCACAATCTGGGGCAGCAGCTCTTTCTGCCTACAGGTCCTGTCCCTGTGCTTTAACAAAACCACCTTTTTGCACCGAAGACGTCTCAGGAATTCTTTCTTCAAACCACATCAGATGCCAGAGGTTAGGGAAGAGTAGGGGCTCCTGGCCAGAAGCGGGAGGGAGATGGGTGTAGTTACACAAGGATGACACAGGGGTCGCTGTGGTGGTGGGACCGTCGGTATCTGACTGCAGTGGGGGTCCAGGATCCTACACAAGCAAGAAGGCGACATACTACTTGGTACACACACGCCCGCATGCACAGGAAGGGATTCAGGATGAGACACTCCAAAATGTGCCCCTCTGGCAAAAAGATTATTTCGAGTTAAAAGGCGTCAAAACCTAGCAGCTACAAGAAAGGCTCTCTGCCTTCCCCAGAACTACCTACACTGACCTTGAAAGGAGAGCCTGCACCAGGAAGACAAGTCTTCACCAGGCCCCCTTAACCGAAGGAACTCATCTGTGTAATAGAACGAACTTGTGGTTGTTGTTTTGTTTTGTTTTTTTAAGATTTTATTTATTTGAGAGAGAACAAAAAAAGCAAGAGAGATCACTGAGGGACAAGGAGAAGCAGACTCACCGCTGAGCAGAGAGCCCAACATGGGGCTCGATCCCAGGACCCCAAGATCATGACCTGAGCCGAAGGCAGACGCTTAATGGACTGAGCCACCCAGGCATCCCTAGGATAACCTTGTCTTTCCAAACAACTACCTTCACCTTCTTGCCAGTGAGATTTCTCCCCTTTGTATCCTCAGACCCCTACTTTTTCCTTAGTTCGTAGAAGCTTCCTACTGCCTCATTGTCTTGGGAGCTGCCTCTGTGTGTGGATTCCCTGTAGGTACACCCGTTAAATTTGATTTTCTCCTGCTCTTCTCTCTCATGTCAGTTTGATTCCAAGTCCAGCTAGAAGGACCACGGGCAGAGGGAGGTCTTCCTCCCCAACACACACCCAGACACACAGCTGGCTACATGTGTCCCCGGTGCAGGCGAAATAAAATGTGTGAGTTGCACAAACCCCAACGTCCTGATTGTGATACAACATTATAGGCTTGTAACTGTTACCATTGCAGGGGACTGGGCCCAGGGAGCAGGGAATTATTTCTTGTGGTGATCCAAGTGTCTTATTTCTTGAAACTGCCTATGCCTACTCTTTTTAAGAGACATAAAAAAATATCTCAAAGAACTTCATGTCTAACCAGGATAAAAACACTGGACAAACCAAATTGGAAGGGCGTTCTATCAAATACCTGACTGGTACTCCTCGTAACTGTGAAGATCATCAAAAACAAGGAACATCTGAGACACTCAGCCCAAAGGAGCCTAAGGAGACATGACCACTGAATATAACGTGATACTCTGGATAGGATCCTGGCACGGAACGAGGACATTAGGTAAAAATTAAGGAAATTGAAATGAAAATGGACTTTAGTTATTAATAATGTGTCAATATTGACCCATTAGTTGTGATAAAAAATGTCATAGAAATTAAGATGTTAACACAAGGGGAAACCAGGTATGGGGTATAGGGGAACTCTCTGCACTATCTTGGCAACTTTTCTGTACGTTCAAGACGATTATAAAATTAACTAATTTTAATACTATATTTCATAATTAATTATGAAGTAAATTGTTACTGTCCATCGGGGGGAATGTCAAAGGGCATGGACTGACTTTGTCCCAATGACAGCAGGATTCCCTTTACCAACTGCCGAGAAAACCACCTGGAGTCATGGTAGGTTTCACGAATCCTCCATGGAAATGATGCTTTGTTTCTTTATCCTAAAAAGCAGTCTTGGGGGAGCTACCCAGTGAAGCCAGCAAACAGAATCCACACTGTGGAACCAGGGCTAAGGGCATCCGTTTTTTCAGATAGCCCAAGTGACATTGGGAAGGGGTTCTTGTGAGCCTACAGTCAGCAACAAAAAATTATAAGCTAAACTATTTTCTCTAAGCATGAAGGCTGTATGATATGTTTTGCTAACATGTTTCCAACTTACAGTCCTCTAGCACAGAGGTGATATTTGCTGGGAAGGAAATTACATTTTGCTTTCGTACCCACATGATTCAGAGCCTGGGTAACCAGGTAAAAAAAAGTAACAGAGCAAATATGATGGTGGTCACCACCAAGCTGTCTTCAGTATTCAGGGGGTCAGACTTAACATGCTGGGTTGTAATTGTAGATTACTCCAAACTCAAGATCTGAAGGTGTAAAGTCTAGAGTAAATGTGTGTCCTTGGAGGATTCAGGTCACTGCATGCCGATTGAAGAAGGCTGCAATTTCCTGGGAAAACAGGAATGAGCTTCATTGCTCAGCTCCTGCTTTCTTTCTTGACATATATCCTCGTTTACTCCCCACTAAAGTAAGAGAGATTTTTGCGTATGTTTTAATGCACTGTGAATTGTCTTTGGGAATCTATCAGCAAACAGCAAATAGAAAAATGTATTAATAGGATGCCTGGGTGTCTCAATCAGTTAAGCGTCTGCCTTCAGCTCAAGTCATAATCTCAGGGTCCTGGGATCGCGCCCCATATCAGGCTCCCTGCTCAGCGGGGAATCTGCTTCTCGCTCTGCCTCTCCCCCTGGCTTGTGCTCTCTCTCTCTCAAATAAATAAAATCTTTTTTAAAAAAAAAGAAAAGAAAAATGTATTAATAAAGGCATATCCCTAAGAACCAACAATCTGTACTACTCTGTGATTTAATGTATGGGTCATGAGACTTGTATTCACTTTGTTCCTATTTCCCAGGGCATGTCCTCAAAAGAGGGGGGGCGGTTATTCTGCCAATAGCTAATTCAGCATGGCCAGACGCAGAAGCCTGTATTGTTATCCTAATCTCCCCAAGTAAAAGAGGCAGACTCTTCGTTTGTTAAAATGAATTGACTGGAACCATTTCACCACTTTTCCCTTCCTGGGTCCACTCCTAGGCCAGTTATATTGAATCAATTTAATTCAAGCCTTATGTGGGCTTAGGCCAGGGCATGAAGTTCAAAAGGTAAAGACAGAATACAAAAAAAAGAAGATCTATTTCTTATTGCACAGTATTTTCAAGTAGAGAAGAACGCAGAAACCTTTAGATTTAATAGAGCACTCCCTTCTCTGAGTACAGAAACATATGCCCAAAGCAATAAGCACCAGATCCACCTGCAGCAGGATGAAATTAGCCTTAATACGCCATTAAAGTGTTATTCAAGTTTGGCATTTTACAAATCCTCTGGATTGAATCTCCCCATTTGCAATCCTGAAATTTGGGCAATGATATTAGCAATAGAGAAACAGCAAAGATTACTGTTTTCATTCCCATAAGTTAGGTAACAGAGCACATTGTCATATCAATAAACAACCCCTTGGGCTTGCATGTGAGTTTATCAGGGTATCCTTTGGGATATAATAAAAGCAATCTAAGGAAATATTTTCCACATGTAGCCTCAGTTGTCTGATACTTTGTTCCTGGCTTTGACTCCTGAAATTAACCTGAAGAATTGTCTAGTGTTTCAAAATATACATGCTTCTGCTATTTTGGTTCACATTTACCCTAGATCCCCTTTTGGGTTTTATGTAGGTGATACACCAGCTTGAAACAATTGTTTTAAGCACGATTTCCAGTGAAGTGTAATTTTTCTGGAATGGAGAGCCAAATGTAACATCATCAGGAAAGCCTTTTGGGAAACTACAAGTTTAGAAATGCCCAAATACTCAGGAATAGGAAAAGACTTGCCTCTCTTGGGGTGGAGGGAGGGAAGGGGATGACAAACAGTGGGAGTATGGGATCATCAGTGAAGCCACATCCAGCAAAAAAGACCTCCCAGGATTTCTGGAAAGTGTTATTTAAAAAATAAATAAATAAATCTACAGTCCTAATTAATTTCATTTTCACAAATGAGAAAAAAATTAACTTGATTCTCTGACTATAAAGAATACTATCGTCATTACTTTTAATGTCTTTATTTGCTCATTGTAATTGCTGTGTCAGTTCTTGGATGGTTTGATTGATTGATTGACTGATTGATCTCCCATTAGTGGTCAGCTGTTCTTGGTTCTTTGCATGCCTAATAACTTCTGACTGGATGTCAGACCTTGTGAATTTTATTTGTTGGCTGCTGGGCATTTTTGCATTCTTCGAAATCTTCTGGAGCTTTGCTCTGGGATGTGGTTCAGTTACTTGGAAGCAGGTCTCGCTTTTAAGATTTGTGTGGCTGAACAGGAATGAGCCCAATTTAAAGTTAATTACTCCCCACTACCACGGAAAGACCTCCGTGCATACTTTACCCGGTGCCGTGTGAATCCCAGGGTTTGCTAATCCGGCTGAAGGAAACAGGTGCCATTCAGGCAGTGTGTGTGCCAAGCCTGCTGACCCTGATTCTGCCTGGCAGGTCTTTTGTCTCACACGTGCATTAACCTCATGCACGTGAGCTGAGTGCTCCAGGGGGCCCTAAGCCTCACCTATGGAGCGCTGTCCCCGCCTGGTCCTGTGTCCTCTGAGCTCTAGCTACGTTGGCTTTCCCCAGCTCCTAGCTCCGTCTCCCCAAGCCCCCCAGGGCTCCCCATCCCACTTCACAGTCCAGAAACTCAAGACAGCGAGCTGGAGAGGTTGTAGGGCTCACCCATATGTATCCTGTCTCTCTGTCCCTTGTTGTTTGTTGTTCTACGTTTGGCACCTTACACGTTGTTGTTTTAGGTATCTCTAATCTGGTTTTTAGTTGTTGCAGTTGGGAAACTAAATTTGGGGCTTGTAGCTCCAATTTGGCCGAAAGCAGAAGGTCACCCAGACTTCATTAAAGAAGTTCCTTCATTTGCTGAGGCAGAGGTTTTAAAACCAAAGACCCTTAAATGAAACACCCCTACTGAAGACCAATCTAAAAGATGCACTTACTTGCAATTCAGTCTCTCCAAGACACGGAAGATTCAACAACCGAGCCTGAACTGTGACTTTGGACTCCATACGGATGCGACCAAACTGACCGGTATTGTTGGCAAGTAACAGCCTGCAGCACCTTGTATTCTCGATGCAAGGCTCAGCCTGTCTTCCTGATCAGAACTGTCAGGGAGCTGTTTACAGAGCATCTGTTCTAAGGGATGACATCTCCATTAGACATAAGACCTGCCTCAAGATGCAAGCCCAGTATCACTGCTCTAAGCTCAGTAATAGCAATCATTGCAAGAATTAAAATGATCGATGGTGCACGTAAATACGTGCCAGTCACCAATGCTAAGAGCAACCTGAGTCACTCATAGTGGCAACTCTAGAAAGCAGATCCTATTGCCTCCCCCACTTACTGATGGCAAATCTGGAGTTTAAAGAAGTTAATGTCGGCCACGGTCACTCAGGCAGCAAGCTGAGGAGGGGGGATTTGAATCTCCCCAGGAGCAATTTCTCCTGAAGTCGGCCTCCCTGTGTGAAGAGAACCTTTTAGTCTATAAAAACGCATTGGATCCAGCTTCTCAGTATTATTATTTGCAAAACAACAACAGTGCTTTTGCGTTTGACTCGCTCCTTACCTACCCTTGCAGTTGTTTATGGAAATCTGCACTAAGGAGGGGCAGGTGAGTTTAACAGGGATGCCCAAATCAATTTCTATAGATTACATCACATAAACATTGCACAGTTGATTAGGATAGGATGTGAGCTGTCCTAATCTTGGTACTTATGGGGACATTATTATGGCAAAACAGACTCAGTAAATACTAACAGAGGCAATTTTTACAGAGCTGTTTCCAACATCATCTTAATCCCTAAAATTATTTAGTACTAGACAGTTCCTGGCAACTCACTGAAAGCCTCTGAAATAGGGAATTTAAAGGAGGGAATTTAATGGACTTTGGATTCTTAGAAACAGGCTTATACGAGTTTAACACACTGGATATAATCTAAGCAGAAATATTTAGGACCATGCCTCTTTTATTCAAATTTTATGTTCTTAAAAAAAAGCAACTTCTTAATGAACACCTTTTAAGGACAATCTTGTTATTCGCTATTCTCAGTGTCTATAAATGCAGAGATGCTGTGGATTCACTTCAGGACTGGGAAACCCATGATTTCCTTCACTGATGTCTTTGTGGGATATAATTTCTCAGCAATATTCCACAATAATCCCTGCCTAGGGCCTAACAACAGTTTATACATCACCATGCCTTCCCCACGATGCCACTCAGATCTGGTCACGCAGACTCTGCACCTTTCTAAACCTGCGTGGTTGTTTTATTTATTTCTTTTAATTTTTCTTTTTTGTGGGAGTAGGGTGGGGGGAAGGGCAGAGAGAGAGGGAGAGAGAGAATCTTTTTTTTTTAATTTTTTTATTGTTATGTTAATCCCCATACATTACATCATTAGTTTTTGATGTAGTGTTCCATGATTCATTGTTTGTGCATAACACCCAGTGCTCCATGCAGAACGTGCCCTCTTTAATACCCATCACCAGGCTAACCCATCTTCCCACCCCCCCTCCCCTCTAGAACCCTCAGTTTGTTTTTCAGAGTCCATCGTCTCTCATGGTTCATCTCCCCCTCCGATTTCCCCCCCTTCATTCTTCCCCTCCTGCTACCTTCTTCTTTTTTTTTTTCTTAACATATATTGCATTATTTGTTTCAGAAATACAGATCTGAGATTCAACAGTCTTGCACAATTCACAGCGCTCACCATACCACATACCCTCCCCAGTGTCTATCACCCAGTCACCCCATCCCTCCCACCCCGCCCCCCACTCCAGCAACCCTCAGTTTGTTTCCTGAGATTAAGAATTCCTCATATCAGGGGCGCCTGGGTGGCTCAGTTGGTTAAGAGACTGCCTTCGGCTCAGGTCATGATCCTGGAGTCCCGGGATCGAGTCCCGCATCGGGCTCCCTGCTCGGCAGGGAGCCTGCTTCTCCCTCTGACCCTCCTCCCTCTCGTGCTCTCTGTCTCTCATTCTCTCTCTCTCAAATAAATAAATAAAATCTTTTTTTTTAAAGATTTTTATTTATTTATTTGAGACAGAGAGAATGAGAGAGACAGAGAGCACATGAGAGGGGGGAGGGTCAGAGGGAGGAGCAGAACCCCTGCCGAGCAGGGAGCCCGATGCGGGACTCGATCCCGGGACTCCAGGATCATGACCTGAGCCGAAGGCAGTCACTTAACCAACTGAGCCACCCAGGCGCCCATAAATAAATAAAATCTTAAAAAAAAAAAAAAAAGAATTCCTCATATCAGTGAGGTCATATGATACATGTCTTTCTCTGTTTGACTTATTTCGCTCAGCATAACACCCTCCAGTTCCATCCACATCGTTGCAAATGGCAAGATCTCATTCCTTTTGATGGCTGCATAATATTCCATTGTATATATATATACCACATCTTCTTTATCCATTCATCTGTCGATGGACATCTTGGCTCTTTCCACAGTTTGGCTATTGTGGACATTGCTGCTATAAACATCGGGGTGCACGTACCCGTTCGGATCCCTACTTTTGTATCTTTGGGGTAAATACCCAGTAGTGCAATTGCTGGATCATATGGTAGCTCTATTTTCAACTTTTTGAGGAACCTCTATACTGTTTTCCAGAGTGGCTGTACCAGCTTGCATTCCCACCAACAGTGTAGGAGGGTTCCCCTTTCTCCGCATCCCCGCCAACATCTGTCAGAGAGAGAGAATCTTAAGCAGGTTCCACGCCAATGTGGAGGCCCGACACGGGGCTGGATCTCACTACCCTGAGATCACGACCTGAGCCAAAATCAAGAGTTAGACGCTTAACCGAGGCGCCCCTATTTATTTTAATTTACTTAAGTAATCTCTACACCCATCAAGAGTCACATGCTCCACCAACAGAACCAGCCAGGCGCCCCCATGTGATTGTTTTAAAATAGGCTTTGTTAGGAAAGACTGAGTTGTACCCATGAGGTATGACTTTGGTGTGCTTGAGAGACATCAATGCAGAGAAGCTGAGAAAACAATTGAATTCATGGGCCTATCCCTTTAATTCATTCATTAAGTCAGCGCATATTTGCTAAGACCATACAGTATGGCAGGTGCTGTTCTGGGCATATGGATGCTGTCACGGCTGGAACGGGGAAGGAACGGTCCCCAGGAGCTCACAGACTAACAGTAACAACGTGTCTCTGGCAAGACATGAACTTTGCTGCTCTTCACGCTGGGGTGGATGATTCGAGGAGCTGAAATAATCTTTGTTAAGGTGATGAGCAAATTATCTGCCTTCTCTGCTGTGAGCCTCCTTCCCCACACCAGACACACACATCTTTCAGAGGATTTAAAAATCATCCGAGGTCTGCAGGGGTTTTAGAGGGCTTCGTCTATCAGAAAGGTCTTCCTCACGATAAATGAAAATCTACTTTTCTAAATCAAACCGTTCTTGTAATATTCCTTATTCTTTTTATTCTCCAACGGTCTCGTAATCAAAATGCATCCACACACACACTCAAACCCCAGGCAGTTGCTTTGTTCCTTCTTTGTCTGCCATGGAAGATCCCGGGCCGTTTGTAGGAAGAGAAGAGCAGATGCCCCCACTGAAGGCTTAATCAGTAGCCCGCAAACATTGGCCAAGGGGCCCCCGTGTGCCTGGCACTGTGCTGCCTACAGCTCCTTTGCAGACTTCCCAGAGGGTTAGAATTTACCAGAATTCCAGTGACTCCTGACTTGGGTGCAACTCCCAACTTATATCCTATTTTCTGACGCCCCACCACACAAGAGGCAAATGTGTAGATGGGCCCAAATAGAAGTGAATTATTTCTATGTATTATGATAGGACTGCTGCTATATTAGGAATATGTGTTACTGCAAGAACAACATGATTGCATTCCCACCGAGCACCTCACTTTGCACCTACTGGATCAATCCCTGGCCCCATGCAGACACAGTGCACCCGTTATCTCACTGAACCTTCATAAGAACCAGGAGGACTGGTCTTGTTCCTGTCCCCTTTCTCCACAAGAGGACAGTAGTAAGGGTCAGAGAGGAGGAGCACTCCGAGGGCAGCCCCGGGGTCAGGCACCTGGAGGCCTTCTGTCTGCGGTTCCTCGACACTGAACTGTGGGTTAATCACAACACACGGGCATAAGGAATGTTACTTTGCATGCATCTTTATCTACCTTTTGATTTATTCCTTTTTTTGCTTGAGGAAAGTCGGCCGGATTCATGGTCTGGAGTGACTCAGGAAATCTTGGCTCCATATTCCTTGAGAGATCCTCTCTGACTCAACCAAAAACCTTCCTGAAACTCTTGCTGCCTCTGTAAACAGGCTAATGGCTCATCATTTGTCAGAACAAATAACCGTCCTGCTCCTACCCAGGTACCAGAATAGGTCAGGAGACCAGGGGAGGGGAGAGTCAGATGCCTCTGGGCCAGGACCACATTTCCTCTCCCCTCTATTTCTGTGCCTTAAACTTGAAGTGTGAAAGCCCGAGTCTGTCTTACGAAAGAGCAGGAGGCTTCGGGGCCGAAGGAAATGATAGCCTGGCTTCTGTTGCCACCGTGAGATGACCCTTGGCAGAGACCATCTCAAAGTGACAGGGGTGTCAACGTCGCTTTCATCCAACTATCTATGGAGAAAAACGACAGGTCAGTCGAACTCTGGGCAAAAAACTTAAAAGTGCAATTAGGATGTTGGGCATTTTCTCCTTGTCTTCTGACAAACAGGTAGAAATTTCGGGATTCCATGTTAATTTATTTTGACCAGCCTTGCTGTAAAGGCAGCTGATGTTCCAGCTCGGAAGTCCTTGGTGAGGTTCCAGAAAAAGAAGAGTGCAATTTTAAGATTAAAGCACAGATTAATAGAAAGTATGAAGAATATTCTCCATTCCAATCAAAAACGTATTAAAGTTGCTATGGATTTTTTAAGCCTACCGTGCATGTGGTGCCGTAACTTGATTTAATTCTAACTGTTTATAATTGCCATTTTCCTGTGTCATTAAGTACTTTTCTTTTTTTCCAGCCTGGTTTTGTGAATGCCTTCGCTGTCCTGCAGTGTGCACGCTGGACTACATTTCAGATGTTCCCCGTCGTCGGACATTTAAGCTGGTTCATTCATGTTACTGTCACAAATCCTTTTGGATACCATGAGTGATCACTTTTGTAACTCATTGCCAGAATAATTTTCTAGAGGGAGAATTTCGCGAAGTAAATTTCCAGAGACTTGTCACGAACACGGAATGTGTACATACCTCCTTTCCCGGTAACATTTATGAGAAAGAGTGGTCGCCCTCTCCTCCTGCCCCACGACCTGTCCCAGGGTCTCGAGGGGGTTTCCCTCTCCCCTGGCTCCCCAGCTGCAGACTAGCACTGGCTGAAATTCCCAGGCTGGGACCCCCAAATCTGGCTCAGCATCCACGAGAAGGAGCCCCCAGGTGAGCCCTAGTTGCAAGCCCCCCTGGCCCCTCAGCTGCAGGCAGGGAGAGCTGGGGTCCTCATCTGCCAACTAAAAATGAAATGTGGTCTCTAAATGTCAATGAGACAATGATTTTGGAAAAAAGAATGAAAAACTATATATCATTCTTTAGTAGAGCAAGGTTACTGCTTTATTCTTCAAAAAAAAAAATAATTTTAAAGTAATTACAGATTCACTGAAAGTTGTAGAGAAACACACAGGGAGGTCCCATGCATCCTTCACCCACACTGTCCCAATATTAACATCTTGCAAACTGTAAGAGAGTATAAATTGATGACATTGGTCCAATCCATGGAGACTCTTCAGATTTTATGGTTATACATGCCCCTGAGTGTGTGTGTGCATGTCTGAAATTTTATCACACATGCAGACCGTGAAACCATCACCAAAACTGTCCCTTATAGCAAAGCTCCCTGATGCCCACCGCGCCCCCCGCCCGGTCCCTCCCCTCCTCTCTCCTTCCCCAGCTCCTGGCCACCACTAATCTGTTCTCATCTCTACAACTGTGTCATTTCACAACCATCATATAAACTGGAATCTTCAGGATGGATCTTTTGTGATTGGCTTTCCATCCTGGATACATCCTTGAGGCACATCCAAGTTGTGTGTATCAGTAGACCACTCCTTTGAGGGGCTGAGCAGTATGGCTGGACCACAGTTGTTGACCATGCACCTGCTCAAGGACATCTAGGGGGTTTTCAGTTCAGGGCTATTATAAATAAAGCTGCATGAACATTCGTATGTGAGTTTTTACATAGAAATCAGTTTGCATTTCTCTGAGATAAATGTCCAAGAATACCACTGCTGGGTTTGATGGTAAGTGCACTTTTGGTTTGGAAATGAACTGCCAGACTGTTTTCCAGAGCAGCTGTACCATTTTCTATTCCCAGTTTCTCCACAGCCTCACGGGCATTTGGGGTTCAGTGTGTTTTTGTGAATGTGTGTGTTTTCCTAAGGAAAAAAACGTGCAAAGGGGCACCTGGCTGGCTCAGTCTACAGAGCATGTGACTCTTGATCTTGGAGTTGTGAGTTTGAGCTCCACACTGGGTGTAGAGATTACTTTAAAAAAAGAAAAGAAAAACCCAGAAAGACTACAACCACCTACACAAAAACCAGTGAAGCATGGTGGGTGGTGGGATTGCTAAGTTCTCCCTGCCCCCCCCCCAAATTTTACACCTCGAATATATGCTGCTTTTGTATTCAGAAAACAGGAAGTTATGGTTTTATTCAAGGAAGTATTTGGGACTCGGTGGGCTTGGGGAGCAGTCAATGGTAACAGACTTGGTGGTTGAGGAGTTTACGGACTGAATTGCGCATGTTTCTGTGGGTTCCTGTAGCAACAATCCCTCCCCAGATGATCTTTGCGGAAAAAAAAATAATCTTGAGTTTGCTCCCTATTAATTATATATGTGTTTTACTGTTGTGGGTAAAGACAATTTGAATTTAACCAATATTTAAGTTAAACACAGTACAAGTTAGATTGTCATGCCTTGGTAATTATAAATGAGTAAAAATAGGAGATGCTTTGAGAACCACAATTTTTAGTTGGCAGATGAAGAGGAAATCATTAGCTGGTGGTATCTTGGTGACGAGGTTTCTGTTCGTTTTTGTTCCGAAATTCAGGAATTGATCTGAATTTATTCCTTGCAAAAACCAGTTTAATCCAAAAAGGACACCTAGACAGACTATATTAACGCTGGTTTTGTCACCGAAGTTAAAATTTTAATCTATTTTAATCTGAAACAAAGATTATCACCCTGCTTGTTATTATGTTTTGCTCTACTCAATGGCGATCATTTTAACCAAATCATTTTTTCTTAATCATCAGGGTAGAATTAATTAGAAACATGGACAGATTGTATTTGTTCGTAGGGTTTCCAGAACTCCGGGGAGGTTTGTTGCTGCTGGGGAGTGGCAGGCTTGAGCTAGTAAAACATGTCGCCGCCACCCCCAGGCTCCCACTGCCCATGGAGAGAAAACACCTGTGACTTTGGGATTTTCTTCCTGTTTTTCTTTTTTTTTTTAAAGATTTTATTTATTTATTTGAGAGAGAGAATGAGAGAGAGAGAGAGCACATGAGAAGGGGGAGGGTCAGAGGGAGAAGCAGACCCCCTGCTGAGCAAGGAGCCCGATATGGGACTCGATCCCGGGACTCCAGGATCATGACCTGAGCCGAAGGCAGTCGCTTAACCAACTGAGCCACCCAGGCGCCCCTTCCTGTTTTTCTGAATCCCTAAAGTCTCCCTCTTCTTGCCTGTTCTTATGCATTTTGGGAATAAATGTAGAACAACTCTGGCTCGTGCCACCCAGTGTTACATCGGTGACCGGTGAGCATTGCTTCTGCTGTGGGGCTGAGATGCCCAGCGTTCGTCTTCACTACGCTGTCTGTCGTATATGATTGATGAGCTCATTCATCCATTCTAGGCTTGATAAACTTTGGGGCAGTTTCCAATTTCTGACCTGTCCAAATGCTGCAGATGTGACCATTCCTGCATCTTCCCCTAGATGGGCACACGCACACCTCTCTCTATTGGATATACACTTAGGAGAGAGCTCACTGGATCTCAAGCTACGTATCGGTTCTATTTAATAGATGCCAATAAACAATTTTTCAAAATAGAGATGTCCGATTCAAGTAACCTTTTTTTTTTTTCTTTTTCTTCAATTTTTGGTTTGGAGATATGTATAGCCTACAAGATATAATTTACTTAGCTTGGACATATGGTTCTTTCTAAAATAGATGAGGCTGGTTTTGTGCCTTTGGTCACTGCACTTTGTTGTTAGAAGACACGGATTTCTTCAGTGGCACGGCTGTCCGGAGCCAGACCACCTGGGTAGGAGCCCTAGCTCTGTTTCGAGCTGCAAGACCTTGGGCAAGTTACTTAACCTTTGGTGCATTAGATTTCTCATCAGTAACACTGGAATATTAATAGTTTCTGTCTCGAGGGGCTCTTATGGGGATTAGGTAGTTATAATTTATACCAACAGGGCTTGGAAGTATGCTGGCGTATACCAAAAGTCTGCCTGTGTGAATTCCTCTTACTTCTTAAAAGAAAAATCTGTTGAATTCTACTGCACTCCCTAGGCAATTAGAATTTTTTTTAAGATTTTATTTATTTATTTGACAGAGAGACACAGCGAGAAAGGGAACACAAGCAGGGGGAGTGGGAGAGGGAGAAGCAGGCTCCCCGTGGAGCAGGGAGCCCGACGCAGGGCTCGATCCCAGGACCCCGGGATCACGCCCAACTGACTGAGCCACCCAGGCACGCCTAGAATTTTTTTTTTTTTAAGGAACTCTCCTTGCAGAAAACACAGGGGAAACCTGGTGGGTGGTTAAGAATCTGGGCCAGGAGGCAGGAATTGTGGCTGCCATGTCTCTGTGTCAGGACCTTGATTTCCCTGCCGGGGATCCTAGTTCGGGGACGGGGGTGTGGCCAGGAATTGACCGTAAGCTGACACAGTCCTTGCAGTCAGGGAGCCTAGCCAGGGGCTGGCTCCTGCAATCCCTGCATGCCACCCAGTATTTGATTTGGCCTACATAAGCGCTCTGGGACTTGAGGGGCAAACCCAATATTTCCTTTGTAAAAATGCTTGATTAAGCTTTCCTGTTATTTGGCAAAGCAGCCAGGAGGAACTTGTGGTTGTCTGTTCTATTTAGAGGTTTCTTACTAATGCGCAGTTTCTGGATAAACAACCTTGTTACTGAACTATAAAATAAAGCTTCTCAAGCACACCAGGGCTCCACTGAGTTATCAGCTCATGGAGACCTCCAGATCCCAGCTTTCTTGACTCTTGTTTTTCTTAATTCCCCACCGTTCTCTCTCGGGTTTCCCTGGCCTTTTCGGGCTGGCTCTCGACAGGGGGGGATGGATCAACTGTCTTACTTGGGGAGAAGGCGGGATCATGGGGAGAAGGGCTGGGGTCGTGGGGAGAAGGGCTGGGGAAGGTGCAGATGCGTGTCCATGGCTCAGGCTTCACACCCCACATTCCCACCACAGAGGCAATAAGTGGGGTCCAGGGTGCTGCAGGTCACGCTACTGGGCCCTCTCCATAGAAAGGACTTTGGGGAGCACAGAACGCACTTACACTAAATTGGAACAGACTTCTACTGTCTTCCTTTGGTGTTAGGTGAAGAAAAATAAAGTGACAGCAAAGGGAGGTATTCCCAACAGAATGCATTCCCCACATGCTTTTTCTTGAAAACTGATTTATAAGATACATTTTGCAGAAGGTGGTTCTTTACTTGCAGGCAGAGGCAGTGCCCCTCGCCCCGAGGCCTGTTGTCTCCTGCAAGCTTGCTGCTGTTGGGGTCCTCGTCTTCCACTTTGCTACAACCTTTTGCTTCTGCTGCCCTGGAATGTGTTCTCAGGATGACAGATGTTCCTGTGTATTTATTTTCTAGTTTGCATTTTTGATTGTCTTGATCAGCATGCTACATTTTAATGCCCTGCTCATTGTGCGCTGCATTAAGTGTGTGGTGCATTCTTATGCTTAATTTAAAGTGGATGTTTGTTTTCTGAGGTGTTTTCTGTTTGAGTTAATAAAGTGGTAATCTAGGAAAGAGAGCAAAGATGCTTTTCTCCTCTAGGGTAAAGAAACACACTGTAATTATTGGTCCAGGACTCTGCCCCTCCCTCCTTAGACCAGAGGGATGTGGTGACACTTGGGAAGTTACAGGTGTCTGGGGCCAAAGGAGAGCAGCCTTTTCAGAAACGCGTCCACTTGTGGAGGTCCGCGGCAAAACAGAAACGCCGAAAGCCCTTCCTTCTACCTGGGCACTCTCCAAAGATCCAGCTGGGCCTCGTGCCTCTAGAGAGAGTTGGCAAATACTCTCCATCAATTAATTCTCATTTCCATTCAATCCCCACCAGCACTGAGAGATAGATAGTGTCTGCACAGAGTGGATTCTGCAACTCTGTGTGGTCTCCCTGCACCTGTTAGCACAGGTTAGCAAACCTGTGGGAGGTTACAGCCGTGCTGCCCAGCACGGAGGGGTGCGACCATCCGCTGGGATGGAGCCCCGGTGCCCAGATGAGGTTCGGAATATTGCCGCCCACACTCGGGACCATGGCCAGGCCATTTGTGTCAGTTAGTGGGATATATAGAGATGTTTATAACACTTTGAGCCAACGTCCACGCTCCTTCATTCATTTATTTATATATTTACATGTCACATCGACATGTATGTTATGATGCCCGTTGTGGTCCAGGCTCTACCCTGGGCTATGAGTTTCCAGAAGTTAACCAGAGAGGCCCTACCCAAGCCCCGGAGAATTTCCACTCCAAGGAGATGCATCCGTTTTCTATCTGATGTAACAAGTTACCGCAAGCACAGAGACTTAAAACAGCACGTGTATTATCTCAGTTCTGGAAGTCCGAAGTCTGAAATGGGTCCCCTGGGTGTTGGCAGGACTGTGTTCCTTCTGGAGGCTCTATGGGAGATCCTTTCCTTGCCTTCTCCAGCTCCTGGAGGCACCTGCATTCCATCCTCACACCTCCTCCCACTTAACTTGGACCTCCTCCTTCTTTCACTTGTAAGCACACTGTGGTTACACTGGGTCGCCCGCAGGATCCCGGAGACTCTCTCCACGTCAGGGTCCTTAAATGGCTCACACTTGCTAAGTCCCTCTCGCCATGTGAGGTCCCACACTCACAAGTTCTGGGGGTGAGGACGTGGACAGCTTTGAGGCCATCATCCCACCCACCACAAGGGATGCCGCAACATCTACGAAAAGAAGGATTGCTGGGTGCTCAAAATCTGTGGTAAATCTTGTGCCGTGTTCCTTGCTTGCAACGTGGAACATGTATTTTTTTAACCCGATGAACTAAGCCAGTTTACGTTTTTCCTACAGCTTAATCTGATTTTTATACATGGTATGTAACCTATTCCTCAACACTCTTGTTGGATTTACGATGCATTTTTATCCTGGGTACTAAATACTATAAAAGGACTGATAAATGTCCTTAGGTGATTTTCAGTGAGCAGCTGATGGCTGGCTGTGGGGCAGCTCTTTCTGAGTGAGAGACGGAATATACTCCATGCAAGTGATGGTATTCATAACATATTGACAATAAATCAAAGGGAAATTTCTGGAGACAGCAGCTAGAGAGCTGAGAGAGAAACACGCCCTTCTTTGTTTGTATGTGGGAGATGCCCGTAGCGAGACTCTATTTCCTCAGGACCGTGGACGATGGTAGGAGTGATGCCAGGGAGCCTCTGTCTAGAACAGCGGTTAAAGCACAGACCTTAGCCAGGTGTCCTGGGTGCGAGTCTCGACTCCATCGCACTCTACCTGGAAGAGCTCCTCGTTGGTAAGATGGGCATGATGACCACTGTCACTAGTTCACAGTGTGATCCTCTTAATCAGTGCTAAGGGTTAGGTCTTATCATTGCTAGTAATTGTCACTATTCCTAATGGGAGATGCTAAGGAGTGGGGGAGGGGGCGTTGAGTTAACTGATCTCACCTTCTCTGCTTGCATGGAAAACACCATGGCATATCATCACAATGCCAGAGACACCTGCCTTTTGGGCTTCTTCCCCCATCTGAAGCCCTTTGCTGTGTTTGGGTGTCTTCTGGCTTGGGCTGGGGGTGCCTCCTCCCACATTAGAGGCATAGTATCCAATCACAACACCGACCCCTTAACCATTGTGATGCCTCGAAGCCAAACAGCAGTGAACCCAACACCCACGAAAACAAACGCATTTTGCCAGAACTTGGAATGTGTCCATACAAAGCAGGAGGAAACATAGACGTTGACTCCCATCCGGTGGGCACTCTTTGACAGTGCTGAAGGGAGACCCCTGCTGTTTCATTTTATTTTATGGAAGAAAAGATGGTGAGCGATTTTGCCCCTGCTCCTAACAAGCTTTGTCTTTAAAAGTGAGCTGGAGAGGTAGACTATTGCCAAACACAATTTTCTGCCCCAAGGCAGGGTGGCTGTGTGGGGCTCTGCAGCCCCCGGTCTTTCCAGGGATGATGCGCGGTGTTTCTTATCGAACTGGGGCGCCTCACTCACACTCAGTGCATTTATTCTCACGACGGCTCTTGCACCTGGTAATTGATTTCCCGTTTTTCATTTTTGATCGCTTTTATCAGCACGCCAAAGTGTAATGTCCCGCTCGTTGTATGTGTGCTAAATACTTAGGTTTAATGGAGGGCAATGGCTTTCTGCATGGTTTTTATTTGAGCCAATAGAGTTAAGATGGGGGGGGAAGTGTGTTCTGCTCCCCTGTCGCTAAAGAAGACAGTCTGTAAGGACGATGCAGGCCACCTGCTTGCTCGCCGGCCCCAGCAGTGTGATAATGCTCAGGGAATTGCAAAGTGGGTTGGAGCAATGAGGAAGTCAGCTTGCAGGGGGACTCCAACTACGGGGGTCTGAGACACAACAAAGAGGTCCCACCATCCTTCCCTCTTCTGCTGACTTGTCTAACTGTGCTCCCAGAGCTCCATCTCTGCCTCTTCGAGAGCATCATGTGCCCTGCCACCTCTGTAGGTCAGTTGTGTATACGTGGGGTGTCAAGCTCATGGGGTTTCTGAGAGGACGCTGTGGCTGATTAGTGACACCAGCCATGGACACAGCGTGGGGACTGATACTCACCTTGCCCCAACTGAAGACGGGGTAAGCAATCCCAAAGCCCGGTGGATGGAGTCTAGGTGTCCAGATTAATTTCTGACATTAATGGTGTTAATGCTGTCACCCATACCCAGGACCAGAGCTCGGTCACCACTGGTAATTTATAGAGTATGCATCTAGGGGCATTCCCAACTTATTTGACTAAAAGTCATCCATTTGTTCATTCTTCCAACATCTATTGCTCATGCTCTGAGTTTCCAAACACTGCTCTGGACTATGAGAGCACAGGGATGAGGAGAGAGACGTAGTCCTTGCTTGCTCTCATAGAATCTAAAACCCAGTGGGGATGGCACAGGATCCATCGATTACAACAGGACCCATCCTACAAGGAGAACACAGGGCGCTGGGCACCCACCTCGCAGATGCTTCCCACCCCAGGAAATGGTTTCACGTGACGAACTAAGCTGTTAACTCCGGTCCTACATTCAATCTACTTTCTATGTAGGTGCGATCTAATAAAGTGTTGCTCATCACCGCTGTATAGGTAGGCTCAATGCTTTTCATCCAAGTTATTTTTTTTTTTAAGATTTTATTTATTTGCGAGAGAGAGAATGAGAGACAGAGAGCATGAGAGAGAGGACGGTCAGAGGGAGAAGCAGACTCCCCGCTGAGCAGGGAGCCCGATGCGGGACTCGATCCCGGAACTCCAGGATCATGACCTGAGCCGAAGGCAGTCGCTTAACCAACTGAGCCACCCAGGCGCCCCTTCATCCAAGTTATTGAAAATGCAAAAGGGTTGTTGAACATCTTTAAGGAAGTTTTAATGAATGGCTAAAGAGATGCAATGGGCCTTTTTGTAGGATGGATATGTGTAATTTACCAAACACAACTGAGGGTATTTTTTTTTTAAGATTTTGTTCATTTATTTATTTCAGAACGGGAGAGAGTGTGCGAGAAGGGGGGAGGGGCAGAGGAAGAGGGAGAAGCAGACTTCCTACTGAGCAGGGAACCCTCCTCCCCCAGTGCAGGGCTCCACCCCAGGACGCTGGGATCTGGACCTGAGCCCAAGGCACAGGCTTCACCAACGGAGCCACCCAGACGTCCCCAGCTGAGAGTATTAGTACTGTTGGCAAAGTAATTAGAGGGAGATTGCCAGCTGCAGTAACTAGAAACCTAAAAACGGGAAAGATATTCCTGTCTGGGTGGGAAGGGAAGGGTCGGAGAGGCTAGTGGTGAGATGTTATTCTCCGCGCCTCTCCAAGGACAAAGGGACGCAGAGAGGCAGAGCCGTGTGGTGGTTAGAGCATGACCTCAGGGTTCTGGAGCCCGGGATCTGGATCTGAATCTGGTCCCTCTCAACACTCTGCAACTAAGAGAAAGCACAATAAATTGTGCAAGTTACTCAAACCCTCTGTGTCTAAGGCTGCTGTAGGGGATGATGAGGACAGCAGCTAACTCTGGGTTGTTGGTGAGGGTCGTGGTGTGTTTGTGTGTGTGTGCAGTGTAAGGATGCCTGGCATGTTATATCTGCTCGGCAAGTCGCAGCTATTATAATAATTATTAGTATTATCAGCCTTTTAAAGGAAGTAAAATTCAATGAGAGCTAATGAAATGACCTCCAGTCGTATTAAGTATTCTACAACTTTTTCTCAAAGGAAGAACATGATAGCACCCCAGTGGCTATCTTCCTTCCCCCGCTCTCTCCCTCTCTCCCCTCCTCCGTCCCCTTTACCTCCCCCTCCCTCCCTCCTCCTCCCTCTCCCTCCATCCCTCCTCCCTGACCTTCCTCAAAGGCTCAGCACACTGCCCCCTCCCAACCTGTGCTCTAGGTTCTCCTGCCTGTGTGGAGGGAAAACGGAGGGGAAAGGGCTGCCCCTCCTCCCTGGAGTGTTTCCATAAAACGTAACAGGCTCCACGGTGTTGAGGGGGGCAGGCCTTTTGATCTTCCAACACACAGTCCTGGACCTTCCCACCTTGGAACTGAGAAACCCTCACCTCTGCAATGAGCTCGGGTGGCTCCCGTGGGGATACAGGAGCCAGTCCCAAGATGCAGCCATTTCTCTCCTGAAGATGGAAGAGAATTTGCCTTGTGCTTTCCTCCACTTGATGGTATAAACTTGTGTGCAATTTTGTGCAGACTTTATAGAGTCCTGCATGGAAATGAGTCAGTGATGCCGACTCGTTAATGTGTATCCTCTCTCTCTGATGCTGCCGGGGAGGAGTCCTCTGTGGGCAGGACTGCGTGCTGTGGTTCCCTTCCTTCAGGCCCCTCTGCTCACCTGTCAGAGGGACTCCCTCGCTAGTCTGCACAAAGACAGATGCACCTACCACCTTCCTTTCTCTCTCTATCATTTACCCCCTGAAATACTTTATCTCCATCTGTTGTATATTACATGTATACATCCCTCATCATTACAATCTAAGCTGCTCAGGTAGGAACCTGTTCCTTCCCCAGCTCCTAAAGCAACAATCAATGAATATGGTCCCTTCACAGATGTTCATTAAGCACCTACTAGATGCCAGGGGTTTAAAACCACAGACACGATCCAATGAGCTGCTAGGGTATCTCCGTGGACCTGCTGAGTCTCGATGTTTCAGGAGCCTACACACAAGCTGCATTCTAGAATACACAATAGAGTGTCCTTTGGTCCTAAAACATCCCACACAATCAGAAATAGGAACATGGACAAAGAAGAGTATGTTGACAAAAGTAGTTGGCAAAGCCCTGTATTACCAGAGTTAGATGTTCTCTAAGGGTTGCATTAACTTCTCCTATCAGAGAGTGCAGCTTTGTAAAATAATTCTTGTGGTATTTAAGCTGATTTTCAGCCAATTTCTAAAGATCCCAAGCCCCTGAAAAATTAAAATCATTCTGGTCTGTGCATGAAAGCCCTCTATGGTTTATCTCTTCTTTGTGCCTTTGATCATTGTTTTCTGGGTCTATCCGGGCTGCCACCCGACTGTGAGACCATGCAGAGCAGACACGGGACCCTCTCTCTTCCTGCAGACCCACCCACTCTGCTGTGAACGTACATTGATGTGCTGCATGGACAGATGTCCGATAGGGAGCAGGAGATCCTGGCATTGGACCCGGTCCCCCGGAGTTCTTTGCAGCTTACTGGCTGTGCGACCTGAGCAGGACCCTCCTGGCTCTGTGCCTCAGTTTCCACACTAGTCAAGTAGAGGTACTCTATCAACAGCAACCTTCCTGATTACTGAAAAGATGAAATGAAGTCAGGTCTGTAAGGCACACACCCCGAATGCTCACTGCGCGGTCCCTGGGAGCGGGGGAGCTGAAGGTGGACGATACTCAAAGGTTCTGTCCCATTTCAGCTCTCCACAGTGAATGAAACCAACAGGGTGTATTGTTAGCAAGACTATTTCACCATATTTTAGACTCTCACAAAGAGCAACGATGGATAGGGGAGCAAACAAAATTTGATGAGAGATTTCCACCCTTGCCTGGCGAATCCTAGCCCTTTGGCCCTAGTAAAGCTGTACTCTAGTTTACTTTGACTTTTCACTTATTCTAATTTAAACGGAGAGAAGAGGCTACTGTACAACAGTGACCTAAAATTTAAAATAATTGCTATTTTGGTCATAAGTCGTCCCCGGAAGTCCATTGAATACGAATGACACCCATCTATTACACTTAGCCCGGTGACACTGTAATTGTCCGATGTCAGCAATTTCACATGGGACAGTCTTACTAGTAGCCACAAAACTGAACAGATAGAGCCCCCCCAAATATTGACTAAAACCCACATCACTATATCTAACGTAGACTCTCCTTAAATCTGATTCCAGCACCGATTTCATCTTCAGATTTTCGCCCTGGCGCCGATAGCTCGTTTTTGCATCTCAAAGAATCTTCTGGAATTCTCTGAGCAGTCACACACCCAAGACCCCCATCCTATCAAATTGCCTAATTTGACAAACGTCTGATGCCCCCAGGGGGTGATCCCATGAGGTGCATTTAGCAGACTGCTTAGCTATTAGGTATTTGTGTTTTGCTCTAAATGTCCGCTTAGAAGGGCAAATGTGCCCGGAAAGCCACAGTACCCGGCGTGTGTGAGCGCACGGTGCCCGAGCTAACACATTTAGCTGCAGGGCTCGACACTGTGCGTCTGTCCGAATTCTATCTTCTCCGCCTGCAGCATTGGAACTGTAGAAGCAGGTAACAGCCTACACGTAGGAGAACATATGGAGGGAAATGTTCACAGAAGATCATAATGTGAAATGCCAGTACCACTTAAACACAACCGTGGAAGTGCCCTTGGCTTCTCTCTCCAAGGGGCACAGACCAAGGGCCTCGGGGCTCAAATGGCAGGATTCTCTGCAGGCTGCAGCATTAACGAGAGCTGCGCAAACCGAGAGAGAATCGAGGCCTGACCCCGGGGAACTTTCTGTTCCCACTGTCCCCCCTGAGCCCACCAAGTGTCTACCCATCCCGCTGCCCACCTCCATGCACTCACTGTGGGTCCCCTTGTCTTCCTGCAGGAGGCCCTGGGCTCTAGGGCATGTAGGCCCCTCTCCGCTGAGCAGCCCCAACAGCTCCGCACCTGGGCAGGTAGCCAGGCCCTCTGAAACCTGCCCGTTCCTTAGGTAGGGTTCACACCACCACCCATGGTGTCCCCAAGTTTCCAGCTCTCCATGTAGGGGTCAGAAAGCGACAGGGTCTGGATTCAGACTTAGGGAGTCGGTTTTCCAGCCAGATGCTGGGAACAGAGCTGCCAGCAGGACCCTGGGGCGTTTCAAAGGAGTTAGCCAGTTTAGGGAACTAGGGGATGATGACAAAAGACATCACAGCGTTGTCTCTGGGCATGGGGGACCCCATGAGGTTGGTGCGCTGATCCATCCGTCCCAGAGAAGCACAATTCCTGCCTCCCTTCCCGTTCTTCCTTCCTTCACACCTGCTCCTTCCAACAGACATTTTTAAATGAATGGAGAGTTCACTCCATGGAGGGAATACAATTATGATAGATCTCTCTTACTTAACACCTCTCTTTTCAAGTTCAAAGTATTACCTCATACGCTCTTGGTTATTCTTTTTGGTTTTTCTTTTGAGTAAAAATGTTTCCCCTAGGCCACCTGTGTGGAAAACTTCCTTAGGAAGTGTTGAACATGCAAATACCAGCCATTTGTTAATACCGCCCTGGCCTTACTCTTTCTCGGAAATCTCCTCCATGTATATTTCAAGCATCTGGCTATGAAATCATGTTGGGCTGCAGAGTGGGCCAGGTCCTGTCTCCACCTCCTCTCAGCTGTGGGCTTCAGGGGGCGCCTTACCGAGAACACAGGCAAGAAAGGGTTATAAGTATACTCTGAAGACAGTACCGCTCCCAAGCAGCTGGGGCGCACGGGGCCATGTCTCGCTCCCTTTCTGGTCAGCACAATTGATCCACATGCCGCCTTGAAAATGGTTGACATTCAGAAGATACTGGTTGAACTTCATTCTATGGCCCAGGACTTTTCCAGTCGCAAGTGACAGGAACAGCTGAAAACCAAAGAGTTCCAAGCCCATGTGTCTAGGAGGGAGTTTGATGCCCGTGGAGGGGAGTGGGGTGGCGGGGAGCCTCAGGGCCAGTACCCCTGGGAATGGGAACAAGACGCAGAGGTCTTATGCCCATGAGATGGACCACAGTGAAGCCACTGTGGGCTGTCACCACCAAGGGCCTCCTCCACCATGATGAGAGGGGCGTCTGATGATGCTGATGAGGAACTGTTTTTTTTTAATGAATGAATGAAAGAATCTGATGATGGTTGTAAATGAGAACAATGCCCCATATCTGTGAGGCTCTTACCAAGTATAGGGCTCTGTATGAAGGGCATCACTTAATGCTCCCGACTGCCTTTGGAGCAGGTGCTGGGTCTTATTCCCATAGGGCAGGTAAAGAAACTAAGGCAGGGGCGCCTGGGTGGCTCAGTCGGTTAAGTGACTGCCTTCGGCTCAGGTCATGATCCCAGGGTCCTGGGATCGAGTCCCACATCGGGCTCCCTGCTCTGCGGGGAGCCTGCTTCTCCCTCTCCCACTCTCCCTGCTTGTGTTCCCTCTCTCGCTGTGTCTCTCTGTCAAATAAATAATAAAAATAAATAAATAAATAAAATTTAAAAAATTTTAAAAAAAGAAACTAAGGCAGATGCAGTTTGCATATCTCGCCCTAGATCTATCAGTGGAGGGTGGTGGGCCTAAATTTCAAATACAACTTCCTGGTGCCTGAGTCCAGTTTTTAACCACTGCATTATGCCCCCTCTCCTAACAAGAAAGGCATTTAAATCGGCAACAAGGAAATTTCACAATTCTTAAACACAAGGCATTAACATTTCAAAGCTAATAGCTGAGAATGGTCGATAACACCTCTAAAACTCTTTTTAAAACAATTGTACCCTTCCAACGTGATTTTCGGGCTTGAGGGCATTTTCCTCCAGTCTCACAATTTCCATCAGAGTGAAGTGATCCGACAGTTCGTTGTTTATCCATCATGACTGCTGCATATTCTGCTTTGAAACTCAGATGATTCTGGATCAGTGAGCTCTACGGGAAAAACCGGGAGAAGGCCAGGCCTTCCATTCTTGCCGGAAAGGACTATTTTTAATGCATATGCATATTTTAACAAAAGCCAACATGTATTGAGCACATACAGTGAGTCAAGCCCTATTCTGGGCACTTGCAGTAAGTGTTGACCCAAGTAATCCACACGGTCATCTCCAAATTGCACATGATTATCTTCATTTTATGGATAAGGGGACCATAGTACTGAAAGGCTGAAATCCCACCCAAAGGAGTGTGGTTATTAATGTATCACCAAAAATACTTTGGTTGAAGATAAACTTACCTGAAAGCTAATCCCCCTATGTGATTTTGAAGGAAACTCATTCTAAGTGAAGGGCCAGCCAAGCTAGGGTGTACCAACCTCCTGGAAGGCTTCATAAATAAAGTTCTGGAATATGGTCACTGATTCTTGCTTCTGTTATCTGTTCTATAATACGAATCGAAGGTACAGTAGTGATTTCCTATCGCTGTATTAAGTTGCCACGAACTTAGTGACTTAAAACAACACAATGTTACTCCATTACAGTTCTAGAGGTCTGCAGGTCTGCATTCCTTGTGGAGGTTCTAGAAGGAGTTACCTTGCCCTGCCTTTTCTAGATTCCAGAGACCACCCACCATGCTTGGCCTGTGGCGCCTCCTTCCACCTTCAAAGCCAAAAAGTGGCCCCTCTTCTCTCTGACCTCCGCTTCTGTGATCACACCTCCTTCTTGGACCCCGCCCCTCAGGCTCCCTCAAATAAGGGCTCCTTTGATTACATCTGACCCACCCAAATAATCTTGCACCTCAGGAGTTGCAAAATCCTTTCTTTCCAGATAAGGTAACATAAGCATGCGTTCTGGGGAATTAGAACATTGTGATGGTTAATTTTATGTGTCAACTTGACAGGGCCACAAGGTGCCCGGGTATTTGGCCAAACATTATTTGCGGTGTGTCTGTGGGGGTGTTTTGGATACAATTAATATTTATATTGGTAGACTGAGTAAAGAAGATTGCCCTTCCTACCGTGGGTGGGCCTCACCTAATCAGTTGAAGGCCTGAACAGACTACAAAAGCTGAGAAGGGGGAATTCTGCTGCCTCTTGCCTTATTCCCTGCTCTCAGACTTGACTTGGAATATCAGCTGTCCTGGTTCTCAGGCCTTTGGAGTCAGACTGAACTATACCATCAGCTCCTCTGGGTCCCCAGCCTCTGATTCATCCTGCAGAACTGGGACTTACCCACTTCCATCATCACAGGACCCAATTCCTTATAATAAATCATATATATACATATATATATGTATATATATGTAAATATATATGTGTAAATATATATGTATTATATAGTATATTTACATTTATTATGTAAATCATATGTATTATATGAGATCCTATATATATTATACATGATACATAATTATGTATAATAATTGTATTATATATGTATTACATATACATACATAATATATGTATTATATATACAATATAATACAACTATATAATATATAATACATATATAGGCCCTCATATAATACATATGATTATATAATATATATTATATATAGTAATTGTATTATATTGTATATATTGTATTATATTGTATAATTGCATATAATATAATTGTATTATATAATTTTATATGTATTATATGTTGTATATTATATATTTACATATATAATTATGTAATATATAAATATATATTTTACATATATAATTATGTACATAATATATTTTTATATATTATTATTTTTATATTATTTATCTATAGTTTATATAGATAATTTATATAATTTACATTTATATACACATATATAATTTTATAATTTTATATCGATATTTATATAATTTACATTTATATACACATATATAATTACATATAATTATATAATTATGTAATATATTTACAGATATAATACATTATATATAATATATGATATATTATTATATATAAATATATATTATATATAATATGTAATATGCTATATTACATACATAATACATTATATATGTAATATAGTATATAATATATACTATAATTATATTATGTAAATATATAATATATGTAAAACTATATATGTAAATATATATACAAATGTCCTGCCCTAGTTTGGACCTGGTTGCTCCCTGGCATTCAAACAAACAAACAACCAGTGAAATGTGAGGAAGCCGGTGTGACAAAGAGGTTTCCAGGGTAGGGCACAGGGAGGAAGAGGCAGCCGCGCTGGATGAACATGGTGGTCTGGCGAGCGGTCTGGCAGGAGCCAGGAAACGCTGTTCGAATCAGATGGAGAACACCAGCCCTCTGTAATTACAGTCTGCCCGAGGTTCCTTTTAGACTATTGGCACTCTGGGAGCAGTTTGCATCTAAATTAAAATTGGACTTCAAAGCAGTTAGAGGAGTTTGCATTTCTAAGGATAGAAAACTGTGACAGACAGGTCACTAATTACTGTGGGGCTCTGCACGGTGGCTGGGGAGAGCAGAACAAGAAGCAGTAATAATAAAGCAGGTGGAGGCACGCTTGGCAGAAAGCACAGGGAGACACCATCTGGGCGGTCAGAAACTAACCTCTGGATCCCTTTGTGTGTGTGATACACAGGTGACCCTTGAACAACGCAACAGCTGGGGCGCCAACACCCCGCACATTAGAAAATCTGCACGGTCGAAAATCTGTGTATAACTCTGGGTTCCCCAAAAACTTTACTGATAGCCAGAAGCCTTGCTGGTAACATCAGCAGTATGAGCACATATTATGTATGTTCTATGTATTATACACTGTATTTCTATCATAAAGTAAGCTGGAGAAAAAAATGTTTTTAAGAAAATTAAAGGAAAGAGGAAATACATTTACAGTGTTGTACTGTATTTCTTGGGGAAAAATCCACATGTAAGTGGACCTGCACAGTTCAATCCTGTGTTGCTCAAGGGTCAGCTGTACATTGAATATCTAATATGTATTATGTGTGTATATTATGTTATTTTTACATTATTTTTGTGAAATCTATGTGCAAATACAGAGAATAATATTAAATAACACTAAATGTTGTAACACTGTGTAAAATGTACTACTACACTGTTATTTTTATGCTCATCTGTCTGATGGCCTGTCCTCTTCTCATGCCCGAACCCCAAATTAGGGCAGGATGGCGGCTTCTTCCAGAATCTCCACGCCAATGGTTCATCTTTTGCCTGCAGGTTATCAGAAAACCCACTCAAAAGAGATTCAACAAAGAGGGGCTCAAAGTAAACTGATATAAATAAAACGTTAGGAGTTTAACAGGGGCGCCTGGGTGGCTCAGTCGGTGAAGTCTCCAGTTCTTGGTTTCAGCTCACTTCATGATCTCAGGGTCGTGGGATCGAGCCCCGCATCAGGCTCGATGCTCGGCGCAGAGTCTGCTTGAGGTTCTCTGCCCTTCCTCCTGCATGTGCACGCACATTCTCTCTCTCTCTCTCTCTCAAATAAATAAATAAATAAAATCTTTTAAAAAAGAGTAGAAGGGGCTCAACTTGAATTCAGGGACTTACCAGTATTTATTTCCTCTTAGCTCTGCCCTCTGTCCTGTTGGCTTCCACTTCTGGGTTCGCCCATGGTTCCAGGCTTATTATCCATATGCCTTTCCATCCTTGAAGTTTTTTGGCTTTTTAAAAGTTATTTATCTGATAACCCCTGTAAGAGTCCTACAACTCATGTGTTTTGCATGAATTTGCAACCCTAGCACTGAGGCCTTGGGGCATGGATTATATTTCTTGGCCAGGCGTGGGTTATGTGCCTCATTGAACAAGTCACTGCAGGTTGGAGTAGAAGTGAAACACCACCTGCTCCAAAGAGAATAGAGTAAGAATAAAGAAATCCACATGAAATGGGTTGTTGAGAGAAGGGAAAACCCCCTACCGCCATTCTGCACCCAAACTGCCCTTACTTGCCTCCTGGGATGCTGTAGAGCTTTAGGAGGGGGGCTGTATGGGTTGGTCCTTGGTATCTTCTTTCCATAGAGAGGGGCACAGAGATCTATAGATAGAAAACATAGACACATATATACCCATAATATAAATATACACGTATGTATCCATAATAAATATAGATACAGATATATGGATAGATAGATATGTATACAAAATTTCATGACTGCTACTGACATGTAGATGACCCCTGTGTTAGTCAGGGTTCTCCAGAGAAACAGAACCAATAGGAAATATATATATATATATTTACATATATACACATATATATGTATGTATGTATGTATATATACACCCCAGCACAGAAGCTGGTACAAAGAAGTGCCTGCTGTTTAAAGAATTTAAAAAATGGGGATGAAAGTGACTTAAACCTACTATATTGGCTTAAATAAACAGGGGATTCATTGGTTCTTGTAAGTGAACATTCAGAGTATTGGCTTCAGGTGTAGCTTGATCCAGGTGTTCAATCTATGTCCATAGGAATCTCTTCACCTCTCAGATATGCTTATCCCCACGTGGGACTTACAGATGTATGGTTAGGATCTCCACTTGTCACAGCAAATGTGGTCACCGAGTTGCTTTAGGCTTACATTCTAGCAGATGGATCAGACCCCTGCTCAGACCCCACAAACACATTTATTCATAAGGAGAGACTCTGTTTTCCAATGATTCCAGGCAAAGTCTGTGGCCGCCTCTTACTAACTTGGGTTTAATCACACTCCTGCCCCTGAACCCATCACCATGGTGGGTAGAAAACGATTTTCTGATTATCCAGGTTAATATGATGGGGTAGGTGGACACCTATGTGAACCACAAAATTGAAGATAATAGGACTGTGATTCCCCAAAGAAAAAGAGAGGTTCTGGAAAAACATGGCATTAAGTGTTGGGCAGTCCAAATCTCCAGCGGAAGAATAGAATCCAGAATCCTGACTGGGATTTAAACTGTCGCTGCTTTAATGTCCCTGCTTAAACAAGTGTGAGGGAACCTGGAAAATTCTGTGCTTCTCTCCTAGTCTGGAACACGGCATGGGCCTCAGAATGTTAAAGCTCTCTTTGGTGTCAGTAAGAGGCGGCCGCACAACGTTAACCAACACTGTAGGGACAGGTGGTGCCGTCCGGTTCTGCATGGTCTGGGGGCTTCTTCCATGGGTCCTTGAGCAAGTCATCCTTGAGCAATTCCTCTCGGAACTTTTCTGAGCAGCCCTGTCTGTGGAGCTGGGCGATCCTAACTCAGACAGAATCCACCACCTGCACCGTCCCCTCCGCTCCTGAATGTTGACGATCCTTCCTAAGTGCTGGAGGGTTGGAGGATCCGGGCTTGTGCTGGCCCCGAGGGACTTCCCTCACCCCCGATCAAATTAATCATGTATTTCATTACTGAGTCGTTATGTCATATTAAAAACCAACTGTCTGAGCAGTCGCCCTCAGTACCGCTGAGCTTCCTCGGGGAGCCAGTGCCTGAATGTCATTTCCCTGCCAGCAGGTCCGCGTGTCCCGCTGCTTTGACCGTCAGTAAACCCCCCCTCGACAGCCCCAGTGACTCTGCATCCCCCTGACGACGCTGAATTCTCCGATGCTAACACAGAACTTGGGCAGAGCAATTCAGGGGGAAAGGAGCCCCATTTCCACCAGGGTGGTGAAAGTTTCCCCCAAGGAATTCCATGGTGCTGTGGGAACGTAATCGTGACCCTATGGCCTCTCAGGTCTGGAATCTTATTGTCCCCGATTCTCGATGGGGAGTTGGCAGGATAATAATAAAAACAGCACTTCGCTGTATCACTGAGCGGACCAGGTCCTTCACTCCCATCTGTGATTGGCTCCCTCCCTCCCCTCCTTGCCTATTCTTCTCCCTGTCTTCCCCCGCTCGAGACCCCCCCAGCTACACAGACCTTCCCCCTTTTCTTAACACACCGCCTCTTTCCAGCCGGAATTCTCCCTCCTGCCTGGGAAGGGCCACCTCTGGTCTCTGCCTTGCTGGCCTCTCTTTGCCATTTGGGTCTCTGCTCAAAACTCACTTTCAGAGATGCCTTCCTTAAGCACCAATGTAAAAAAGCACCAGTTAGAGCTCATAAAACTGCCCTGTTTTATTTCCTCCGCAGCCTGGCATTTTTGTGTTTTTTGCTGGTTTTCTGTCTCTCCACTGGAATTTAAGCCGTACATGAGCAGGGACTAACTGCCTTACAGAGATGCTCTTATCACAAGACCCTAGCACCGTGCACGGGATACCATGGGCTCAGCTCATGGTCATGCCTGGAGAAAACGACAGCCGTGGGGTCTGAACCAAGTGCGATATTACACTTAATAGAAACATCCACCTGGGGGCGCCTGGGTGGCTCAGTCGTTGAGCGTCTGCCTTAGCTCAGGTCATGATCTCAGAGTCCTGGGATCGAGCCCCGCATCGGGCTCCCTGCTTGGCGGGAAGCCTGCTTCTTCCTCTCCCACTCCCCCTGCTTGTGTTCCCTCTGCTCCCTGCTTGGCGGGAAGCCTGCTTCTTCCTCTCCCACTCCCCCTGCTTGTGTTCCCTCTCTCACTGTGTCTCTCTCTGTCAAAATAAATAAATAAAATCTAAAAAAAAAAAAAAAGAAAGAAACATCCACCTGTGCATTTGATTCTATTCACTGTCTGATTTCAGAATGGGCAATTTCCATTCCAAAGTGAACTTGACTTTTTTAAAATAAATCAACTCAAATAAGGTATAATATGTGTATTATAAACGCACAAACCATATCCATTCAAAGCGTGTAATTCTATGAGCTTTGACATTTGTTAAAAGGTAAACTGAGGCACATTAAATTTTTTTTTGAAGAGTTTATTAGAGCACACATCTGTTCCAATCTGACAAAAGTGCACAGTCTGCGTGTCCTGCCTTTCCTTGGAAGATCAGTCCTTCTCTCGAATTTGGTTTACTTGGTGGTCCTGAAACTGCAGCTCGCCAACGGGTCCAAGAAAGTTCATGATTTTGTAGCTGACCTGGCTTTTTCTTGTTATCAGAACAGGACTCACGTTCTTTACTGCTTTCTAGAGAAACCCAAGCAGGAGAGAAGACAAATTACTCTTTCCTATTTTTTCTTTGCTTTTATTCTGTCTCTGCTCCTGTTTCCTCTTATCATTGAAACATTATATATTTATCACCTTGCTCTGACTGCAAGACCTCTGCACGTACCTGAGTGGGAATTCGATCTCGGACAGATGGTCTAATGCTCACACAGCGTGCTTGAGACCAAGAATTTCATGTTTCAAGTCTTGGAATATTTCAATTAGGAGACAATCATTCTAAGACATATTGTGCCCATATGGCTAAATATTAATCTATGCCAAGATAAAATTTTGCACATCTTCAATATGGTATAGAATTTAAACTCCTTGTTAATTTTCTAATATATAAAGAGCTCTAAATATCAAAAAGAAAAAATAAGGACACGAAGAGATGATTCATCAAAAAGAAACACAAATGAGCCATGAACAGATGAAGGATGTTCAGCTTCACCAATACCAAATATTTACAAATTATGTGAGAAGACAGCAACTATACTGACATAATTTAAAACATATATGCAAAACAAAAGGGATCCCGAAACAGATACTTGTGTTGGCTGTTGAGGATGTATTACAGACTTTTGGGGGTCATGTTTGCAAAGTACATGAAGAACCTTCCCAAAATATATAAACATTAATGTATTTTCTCACATCTTGATGTTTATCTTGTGGAACTGATCACAGATTTTTAGCAAAGACTCAGTTCAAAGATGTTCACTTACACAGTGTTTATAATAATCAAATGTTGGGGACAATCTGTGTATAACAGTACAGAATTGGTTATATCATAACTCTCAGATTGGAAGCCTAGGAGGTAAATATGGAAAACTGACAATTTATCCTTTGCCCTTTCAGTGAGTTCAATAGGAATTGAATTAGCCGCCAAATTTTGTAAAACTAATTTCCCACGTAAAATTCCAAAATGCTGGCTTCCCTTCAGAGAGAAGAGAGGATCTGGAATACCGTACCCAACATGAAATCACCAAATACATTTTAAAAATTAAAAAAAAAAAAAGTCCAAACTTTGGTTGCCTCTCTCTGTAGTAATTGCCCCCTTTAGACCGGCTTGCATTTCCCGGTCCCCCATGAGGCCCCCCATTCCTCACAGAGTAAATTCACTTTACTTGTCTGAATCTTGTTGGCATCTGTGTGGATGGCACTGGAATTAAGCAGCCAACCGGACATCCATACAAGGGAAGGTGACTTCTCCATTCAACCAAGTGACAAAAATGTCACACATCATTTTGTAAATAGTCCCTTGTATTTGTATGTCCCTGAATTAGATCAGTTAGATTGTTTTGCTGTGTGACAAGTTATCACGAATGTGGTGGACTGAAACAACACACATTTATTATCTCCCACTGGGTCAGCAGTCCAGGTAACACACCCAGAGGTCCCAGCCACTCGCACGAGGAGGAGATGATATGGGACATACATATCAAGGGGTGGGGAGCATGGGGCCAACTTGGAATCCTGGCTGCCACACCCCTAAGATGCATTTTTGCAAACCATGAAAAACTAGAAAGAACTGCACCTAAATTTTAACCCTTTTGTCCCCTGAATACTGGAATAACTGGTAACTTTTATTTCCTTCTTTATGCTTTGCCTGTACTTTCTAAATCTTCTATATGAACTCACTTCATATATGAAGATGTGTGACTTGTGTAATAAGGAAAAAATAAAGGTCCAGTAAAGTGATGGTCCTGTTTAAATGATTTGAGCTCAAGATCTAGTCGAGCCTGAAGCCCGAGGCTTGCACGTGGCCTCATATGAGAATTCGCCCTTTTTAACAGACTAAACCAGTTTGAATTGGATGTTCATTCTCTTGCATCTGAAAAGTACAGAGAATTTGGAAATAAAGCTGCTGGAGAACACCAAAGCCTCTCACTGTGTCACTTCCTTACACCACAGCGAACCCAGGCCTGCTCTACACATCCTGGGATCTGGGGACACTCGTGTTTATTTTAAAAATTGACCTACTTTCCGTGACTCAAGTGGGGAAGATCTGCAGGGGCAGGTTGCCTCGGCAGCGGCAGTGGGGACAAAGGCGGCAAGGCGCCCAGCACGTGGGCTCCAGGAAAGGTCAAGCCCTCACCCTGGCGCCACTTCGAGCTGCGGGAAAAGCATGAAGGTCCCTCGCAGCCGGTGGGGTCCGTGACCCAGGCCTAGGCTGGACCATCAGAGCACAGTCCTCATAGAAACGAGCCGAGAGAACGACTTTCAGAGATGCCCCTTTATTATAATGGAAGGTGATCGAATAAAAGTCTCTTTCACAAATGTAGGTTTGGTCTGAATCCGGTGAACCCCAAACAATGGGTTTCAAAACTCAGAAATTTGCAGCCAAAAGGTATGCGAGGGTTTAGGCGTCAGGAAATGGTGTTTTTGAAGAAGAGAGAGCCGGATGAATGAGAGTGCTCTGTGCCCTCCACGGGCCACTTGCTGTCACAGATTTTTGAGCAATACAAAAACTATTTTTTTAAGACTGCGGAAGAGAGAACATGTTTGTCCTGAGTGTACAAAGAATGCCATGGTCAGCCACTCCGGCAGAAGACGGGAGCCGGGCTGTGCAGGTAATCTGGCAGTCACAGAGCGCGAGGTCCCATTCCTAATTATGGACACGGAGACTCACTTTCCCCAGGACTGGAAAACACAGCCTCAGTGGGCATGCTGGCTGGCATGCACCCAGAACAATCGACAAGACCATTATTCTCCCCGATTCTCTCTTTTTTGCTCTTGTATTTTGCTCACGCTCTGGGATGACAAAATGGAGATCATAATGTACGCTCTCCCCGGAGGACTCTGACAATCACCTGTTACGTTCTAGACAATGGGGGACAAAAATAACTTTTTTTTTTTTTTATTATCTACAAAGGCACTTATTCTCACTGACTGGAGTGCTATGTTTTTATCCTAAGATTGGTTTCTATTTTAATTAGAAAAATGGGCTCTGGAGGATGCGCAGGCCAGTAGCAAATGGCTCATTTTTGCTCTGGTTCGCTGGGCGTGGGCAGGTGGTAAGCGACTCATTATTCTATGCAGGTCCCCTTCTCTAACTTTGTTTCAGAAGGAACGAGGTTCTTTATGGTTCTGTGTCTGTGCGTAATGCTGCAGCTGCTGATTATGCTAATTCCTGCTTACTTGCAAATAGGCCCGTGTTTATTTTGTGCCTCACCAGCTGTCAACAAAGACATTTTAGGAATAATTGCCATATTTAAAGGCAGACTTTATTCATGTCCTCCTCCGGGCCCTCCCAGGATTAGACCCCATATTAGGAGGATTTGCGAGGAGAGTCCTGACGGTGGGCAGGGGGGTGCAGCCCTGGGGGTGCAGTCCTGGCTGGTTCCCCATCGCCATCTCTGTGTCCCCCCACCTGTGAGCAATCTCCGCATGGCCAGGAACTCTTGCCTTGCTTTCTGGAGGGGTTACTGAGATGCGGCTCTTATGGGCTCATCATGATGGCTTACGGAGCTTGACTTTCCCACTGCTCCGTAATCGATGTCTGGAAACACTTCCTCTCAGACTGGAAATTCTGAGATGCTTTAGAGACCATCGGGCTGCTTCCTCGCTCAGCAATCAGAATGGAACACAAATGATGCGTCCGAAGCAAATAATCGCGCTCCTGATCTTACCTGAGGGTTATATTTTACTTACATGTCGTGGTCCAGATTTTATTTCATGAGAGAAGTAGAGGAAGTTTTAATTAGCTTTTGCAATTGATATTGTTTAACATGAAGACAGAAAAGATCAGTAAATCAAAGCGCACTTGATTTCCACTGCTCTTTTCTCGTTTATCTAACCGTCGTTATTGGCGAATATCTCATTTCTTCCAGAGCTCTCCCACCCCACTTGGGCCAGACGTGAACATATAGCAACTTGTTTAAAATAATATCTACTCACGACTAGGTGCGGGTCAAGCCTTGTGCTAAACTCTGGAATGACAGGGATAAAAGAGCTAACGTCTCTCTAAAGGAACTAAGAGTTAGGGGGGAGGAAAATGCACATGAATAGCTGTGGGCCTCAGCCTTCCTTGGGGTGGTGTGAGGGGCAGCTGGGGAGGGCTTTTCAGTGAGTGGACACAGCTGAGCCTTCCTGGTGCGAGAGGGAGGGGAGACCGAGGAAGGGCATTCCAGGCGGTGCTCCATAGTGGTCGAGAGTACATGGACAGCTGACTTGTGTAGGATCAGATCCTGCCCCCGGCACTCATTAGCTGTGTGAGCAAGGAAAGTGACCCAGTTGGCATATTTGCAAAACTGGGGGGACAATTAATGATGCGATCCAGCATTTATTCCTGTGTGTTAGGCATTTAACCTATGGTATCGCCTTCTATCCTCAACACAGTTGTGATGTAGGTGCTATTTATTATCAACATTTTGCAGAAATGTTTTGCAAACAAAATGGTTTGCAGGTTGGGCATAATAATAAAACCACGTAAAATGCTAGAAATTATGAGGCATTACTAGAGAAGAAGCAGCGTGTGAAAAGGCAGAGGGGCAGGACAGCCTGGCATCGGGGGCCGGGAAGTCAACACAAGCAGGCCAGAGATAGTCCTTGTAGGCTCGCTTCTGGAACCTTCCCCACTTTGGGACCTGGGGGGAGGACTTCCTTGTCCATGAAACAGCTTTGGGTGTTGAAGAAATCACTCTTCCGAGGCAGCTCATGTGGTGTTGAAGGGTGTGGCTCTCAAACTAGACCACCATGGTTTGAATCACAGATGAGCAAGTAGCTTTCAGTTTGTCCTTAAATAAATGATTGAACCACTCTGTGTCCTAGTGGTATTATCTATAAAATACAAATAATAGAAAGACTTGACTAATCGTTTGCCCTCTGAGGACTAAATCAAACAGATAAAATACTTAAAACAGGTGCTGGCATATAAGCACTCAGAAGGACTAGCTTTTATTACTGTTTTGTCCATTAGTGGTTTACTTACTACGTCCTGTTCTCTCTAGACCCGGCTGGGAATGATCTGAAAGGTATACACAATGGGGAAAATAAGGAAGAGGAAAAAAAAAAAAGCAACACTTGAATCTAAATAATAAATAGAAATAAATAATTCCTTTGTGGCGGAAGCATTATTAAAATATTCCCTTTACGGGTTTTCATGCATCACCTCTTAATATCTAACATTAAGTGTCAGAGGATTTTCTGGAAAAGATGGATAAAGTACATGAGGAGATCAGGAATTTTATCAAAGAGATATAAACCATAAGAAAGAATCAATGGAAATGCTCCAAAAAAAAGTGTGATCTGTCCCAAGTCCATCAGATGAGATCATGTGTAGACTGAACACAGAGGAAGAAAGAATCAGCGAGCTGGCAGACAGATCAAGAGGATGAACATCTTGGTAGGCCAAGAGCAAAATGGAGGAGAAACCAGACTAGAGCATCCAAGCACTTGTGAGACAACATCATACAGGTATTGCATACATGCCCTGGAGTCTCAGAAGGAGAAGAGAACAAGAATAAGGAAGAGGAAATATTTGGAAAGATAATGGCTTACTATTTGCTAAGCATGAGGAAAGAAATTAAACCACAGATCCAAGAAGTCCAAAGAACCAAAGCAAGATAAAAAGGAAAAAACAAAAACAAAAAACAAAAACCCTAGGCCTATCAAAATCCAACTGCTAAATACCAAATATAAAGAGAAGAATCTTAAAGGCAGCCAATGGAAAAAATAAGTAACATACAGAGAGGATCAAGGAAAACAATTCTAGTATGCTTCTTGTCAGAAACTACACAAATCAAAAGTTAAGGGGCGCCTGACTGGCTCAGTGGAAGGAGCATGTGACTCTTGATCTCAGGGTAATGGGTTCGAGCCCCACATTGAGATTACTTAAAAATAAGAGAAGACTTAAAAATAAAATCTTAAAAAAAAAAAAAAGTTAAAAGAGTGTGATTTTTTTTGGTACTGGAGACCGAACAAAACCTGTAATTCTATACCCAACAAAATAACTTCCAAAAAATAAAATTTAAAAAATTTAAAAAATAAAAAAAGAAGACACTCTCAGATAATCAAAAGGTAAGAAGATTCAGTGCCACCCAACTGGTGCTCCATGACATAATAAAAGAAATTCTTAAAAAGAACAAGGCCACATGAAAAGCCAGATCTCCACAAAGCACAAGAAGCACAATGGAAATCGATGATGTGGAAAACAGAAAAACAGGAGACAGAATCAATGAAACAAAGAGCCGAGTAAATAAAATTGCTTGAATTAGTAATATCGGACAATGCAGAAGTGCCCTTGGCACTTGAAATCCGCCATCTGCATGTCAGCTGCCATTTGGGGCTGTTTCAGAACACTTCCATGAACTACAAATGGCAAGAGAGGCTACACATGGTTTGGGTGCTGTGATGTTGTGATTTATAATAAGAAATATCCATTTGGTCTTTGTCCCCACTCTGGGCTCACAGCTCCCAAAGCCTTGGAACTTCCCGAATGATAAGAGCCATGGGAGCATCTTTTGTTGTATTATTCCATCTCTTGTCCTCAGTTCCTACAACTGCTATAAAAGTGCCATAAAGGTGAACAGTGTCCTGTTACTCATAACCAGCCCCTTTCCAGGACAACTGGGCATATGTTAATGAGGTGGCTTTTGTAAAACACCTAAGGAAGGGGGCTGGTTGCCAGGGGAACCAACCACGTAATGAGAGAGTTGAAATTTCAGCCCCACCCCCTGATTTCTGGGCAGGGGAGAGGGGCTGGAGGTTGAATCAATCATGTCTGTGTAATGAGGCCTCTGTAAAAATGCAAAAGGACAGGTTTGGATGGCTTCTGGGTTGGTGAACATGGGGAGGTGCGGGGACAGTGAGTAGTATGCCTGGGGAGGCCATGGGAGTGCCATGCCCTATCGCCATACCTGGCCCCATGCACCTCTTCCATTTGGATATTCCTGAGTTATATCTTTTTATAGGCAACCGATACTCTAGTAAGCGAAATGTGTCTGAGTTTTGTGACCAATTAACTGAACCCAAGGAGGGGCTAATTGGAACTTCCAATCTATAGCTGGTTGTGCAGCAGGAGCGACAACCTGGACTTGCAATGCGCATCTGCACTTGGCGTGGAAGGTGGTCTTGTAAGACTGTGCTCTTCACCTGTAGGATCTGCCACTGTCTGCAGGTCGTGTCAGCACTGAGTTGAATTGGACCACATCCAGCCAGTTTTGGAGAATTGCTCAGTGGGATGGGAACCCTCACACACACCCACACATTGGAACTGGTACCAGAACTTTGGTTGGTGTCAGCATCAGAGGTGTAATACTGCATGTTCTCTTATTCTCAAGATGCAGACAAAATGATCACATTCCCCATTTACTTTTCTTTCCATTTAATTTTAAAGCAGAGCATCAGGCCCAATTTATCAGAATCTTTATTACTGATTAGTAAAACATCAGATGATGAGTACAGAGGATAATATCACATTTGCATTCACTTCATGAGCAATGGCTCTGTTTAGCTGATATGGCATTTCCTTTTTTCCCTCATCAAATGCAGCTCAAAGGTTTGTCTCTGTAATGCACAGATGCCAGATGCTCTCCCTAATTAGTATTTCAAGCCCTACAGTGACCATCCCCAAGCCATGAGCATCATTCTCCAACGTGGGGGCCTTGACCCCTTCCTGCAACCCAAGCTCCATGCAAGCCTCTTCTTCTGACCTTCACAGCTGCTGGCTTTGTGGATCTGCAGTTGGGAGGCTATTATCAGTATCTTCGACTGAATATAGGGTTGGGGTGATCACATGTGCAAATTGCAGCTACATGGGTGGCAGGTCCAGGGACCCTGGTTCCAGGTGGCCACGGCAACTCCTCTGTCATGAGCAATCAGTCACCAGTAACAAGCTCACCTTCCAAGCCAGGGGAGGAGTCAGATATGGTGGGTGTTCCCTGGGGAGCAAGACTACCATCCGTGGTAGAACCGTTTTCTACAAATGTGATAGTCCTCAGGACTTTTCACACAGGTTCTATCTTTCCTTCTGGGCCAGTCCACTGTTAACCACTGCATGTACCTCTCCCCCCAGCCCGACCCCCCAGGCAAGTTGTTAAATCCCTACGGTCATGTGGTCCTAATAATGGGATTAGTGCCCTTATAAAAAGAGACACCAGACAGTGTTTATCCCTCCCTCCCACGCCCTCCCACCCTCAGGCATGCGAGGACACAGCATGAAAACATCAGTCTGCAAGCCCGGAGAGTCCTCACCAGACACCCTATCTGCCGGCCCCTTGATCTCGGACTTCTGAGCCTCCAGAACTGTGAGAAATAAACGTGTGTTGTTAAGCTGCCCAGTCTATGGTATTTCTGTAATTGTGGCTCAAACGGACTGACAAGCCCCAAGCTTATATTCTTACACTTCACACCTAAAAATATTTTACATATACTCCTTTGCACATACCAAATATACATTACGAGCATGGGGCCTTACATAAATCACTTGGATGCATTTGAGGTGGACACAACAGAACGTAAGCAATGATTTCAGAAACTTAATCTACCTGTCTTCTTCCAGTAAGAACAGCTAAGAACGATGTAGATGGAGTACAGTGACTAACTCATGGGCTCCACGTCCCTCTGGCCAACACTTCCCTTTACCTCATTTAATTTTTACAACAGCCCTTTAGGGCAGGAATTTTTCTTACCCTCTTTTTGAAGATCAGGAAATGAAGACTTCCTGAAATTAAGCCACTGCCTGAGGTTGCAAAGCTTGGAAGTGGCAGAGCATGGAATCTCACCCAGAGCTTGCTGTTGAAAAAGTCAGTGCATTAACTTATTTATCCACTCCTCGCTCCTGTCAGAGAGCTGAAGTCACTCTAGGCCTCTGGACATTGAAGCCAGACCTCAGTTTTATCACCTATGGAATGAGGACCCCAGTAATTCAAAGGGTGATTTGGATCATTTTGGTAAACATGATGGCCTCTGTTTCCCAACAAGGGATCCGGCCACAGGAGTTCCCGGGACTAGTATGAGGATTGCTGTCAGAGCAGAGGGACTGAAATGGGGTGCCCAGGAGGGCAGAGGACAGCAGTGTTCATTTTGTTCCTGGCTGAGTGAGGCTCACAGGCTCCTGTAAGAAGCTCGGGAAGCCTCCCCAAGTCAGGGAGATTTGTGTCAACCCTTCGGGTCTCATGGGGAAGTGTAGTAGAAAAGATACAGAGTCTGAGACAAGCCTGGCATCTCTCATTTACCATTGGTGAAACTCAGACAAGTAATTTCACCTCTCTGTCCTCATCTGTAGAATGGGTACCAGTGGTAGAAGTATCTCTTTGGAAGGTAAATGCAGAGGAAGACAGCACCCCTTCCTCCCCGTTTCTTTGGGATGGCAGGAAAGAATCTAACTTGGGCGGCCACTTCTCACCAAATGGCAAAACCACCCTCTGTCATAAAATAGGAAGTTTGTCTCTCCTCTGGATAAAGCCAGTTGGCTAAGGCAGGGGGCCACCCAACGGCCAGGGAGTTAGGATGAACTGTGTGACAGGTGGTAAGCACTCCTACAGGTCTTGTCGGCTTGGGTAAATACCCCAGCCAGACTGGTTCTGTCTTTGCCATCTCTTAGCGCATCACAGGCTGGTCTGATGCTTGTTCAACAATAAAACGGCTTCTCCACTCCCTGCGTGGGGACGTGTTCTGGGTTCAACTGCACCCCAACCTCTGGAAACTCTCCGGGCTGGGGTCCCAGAGTCGGATGTTACCAAAAAGGTGAAAACACCCAGAGAGGGCTAACCTGAGACTTTATCAATAAGTACTTGAAAAGAACAGAAAAAAGAATGGAAGAGCCAATATGCCCCATTTGCAGACAGCATCTGCCGTTCTCTCTGCGGCCCTTAGGGCCAAGTTACTATTGGGCAGCGTCCCCGCTAGAGTGAAGGGTGGATGACCTTTCACTTTGAAAGGGAATTCCTTCTCCTCTGGAATGTGATGCTTCCAAATGCCAACATCTGCAGACAAAACGTTCAAAGAGACTTTTCAAAGCTTGGAATGATCCATCCCACCTTCTCCCAAACGCCAGGGACCTGCCTGCCACCTGCCACTCTCCAATCTCGGCCTCCGCTCTGCGCCTGCGCGCGGGTCACCCGGCCCACCCGGAGCGCTGGAGGTCTGACCGGGTCCCCCAACCAGACACCTGGCGGGGCCGCACAGCCCCCGCGCCGTCGCCCAGCCGCAGGCCACCCGGGGACCCGCCCGGGTATTCGCAGACAAAGTCGCGCCACCGCTAGGGGCGAGTGTAGATGGATCGTGAAAGGACACGGACGACGCGTGGGCCACCCGGTGGCTGCACCGAGGAGTAATGCGCCAACGGCCCGGGGGTGGGGCGGTGTAGACCCGCGCGCTGCTGGTGGCAGAAACCCACGCTAGGCCCGGAAGTGTAGACCCCGGTGGGCCCCGCGGTGTAGACCTGCTCTGGGTGTAGACCCCACTGGGCCCGGAAGTGTAGACCTGCAGTGTAGACCCGCGCTGGGCCCTGTGGTGTAGACCCACACCGGGCCGGGCGGAGCCTGGAGAAGTGGGGAAGGGTCGCTGGCGCGGACATGCAGAAGGAAAACGCGGTCACTGTGGATCCTGGAGACCCTGGGCCCGGATCTGCGGTGCCCCCGCCAGAGTAGGGACTCGGCCCCGCCCCGGACAGACGGGGCCCCCTCCCCTCTTTTGCAGGCACAGCCTTGTCGGGGAGAAGGAGGGGGCTGGAAGTTGAAATGGAGACAGGGCGAGGCGCGATGCACCAGACTTCAGACACCGCTAGAGCCCCCCCACCAGGAAGCACGGGAAGGAGTAGGCTTCGGAAACCATCGGTGCACCTGCTCCCCTCCTGGGGAGTAAGTTCGCCCCAGCACCCCGTGTGAGAGCAGAACGCAGGCTCCAGGACAAGGGGTCCCGAGAGCACAGGTGACACCCCTCGGGACCTTTCTGATGGACGATGTACTGATGGTTCTTCTCATTTCACTGAGAATATAAAACAACAAGCTTTCCCACCAGCTCCCACCCACTCTGCTTCTGTCACTATATTCGCCGCCTCCCTCCGGTGACGTCTGGGAACTGGCCATGCTCCTATTTAAAGCCTCCTCCACCTAGAGGCCAGGTTGCACACCTCCTGATCTGTTCAGAGGACTAGTTCCAGCCGTTCTCGGGGCCCCTGCACCTGAAACCATCCCCTGTCTTGGGGTCGCTCCCATCAGCATATCTAAACACACGCGCTCTTTGATCACACTGCTGGGGGGCTGGATTCCTAAATGTTGAATGTATATATCACATGTAAAAACTCAAGCACAACTTTGATCTTCTGAAGACATTGTGGTAAAAAGGCTGTTCTAATGATAGAAAATTGTTTCTGCCCCACTTTTATTATGGCAGAAATATTATTGTTTCCTCAGCCTCAATATTTGACAGTTGTGATCTGCCAGGGACCCTCATGGGAGAGGAGCTGGTTGCCCCTTTGAGTGGAAGCTTTCTTAGGAGGGTTAATTTATAAAATAACAGCATGTGGTACTCCTAGAACACGGCCAATCTGAAATGTGAGCGTTCTCATTAATTCTCCTGTTATACCTTAGTAAAGATGAACTCTTTTGTACTTAGATTTTTTTAAGTTTATTTGCTCTATTAAACACTGCCAAACAAAAAGCAACTTATTAATTGGTATTATATACCCACCCATACACACCCATGTATACGCACATTCATGTATATGCAGTATATATCCACCTTCACATATGTGGCCATTATTGAGCAGAAATGCTAGAAATACCAAAAGTGGCATTTTCTCAGTAAAATGATGGAAACTTTCAGGCAATTTCAAACTGGTTTCCAATTTTTTTCATTTAAAAATCATAATATCATTAGATAATGCCAGGTGTGACTGCTTAAGTCAAATATTTTGTATGTTTTTTCTTACTTAAAACAATAATGATCATTTTGTTCCAATAGTATGCTGTATTTTAACCAAGAAAATTCAGAGGAAAAAACCCAAATGAACAACTGCTGGTTTGAGTTCCAAGTAGCCTTTCTTACTTAAATATGTAAGCCTTCCTTTATTTTTTATCCATTTGCAGTTTTCTGAAAAGAAGTTGTAACCAGTACACGCAGAGAATCCGTGAAGGGTATCAGAGTCCACTTGGGGCCCACTGAGGAGGGAAAGCCATGCCTCAGAAGTTTATCTTAGAACTTGATCCAACTCGACCAGAAATTGTTTTGTGTGCAAGGAGCTCTGCTTGGCTTGCTGTGGCAACCAGGGCCTTATTGAAAAGACACGAGGGGCGCCTGGGTGGCTCAGTCGGTTAAGCGACTGCCTTCGGCTCAGGTCATGATCCTGGAGTCCCTGGATCGAGTCCCGCATCGGGCTCCCTGCTCGGCAGGGAGTTTGCTTCTCCCTCTGACCCTCCCCCCTCTCATGTGCTCTCTCTCTCTCTCTCATTCTCTCTCTCAAATAAATAAATAAAATCTTAAAAAAAAAAAAAAGAAAGAAAGAAAAGAAAAGACACGAAAGTGTATCTCACCTCCGAAAAATTAAGATGCAACAGAACCTCAGCAGAGCCTGGATTCAGGAAGTAACTGTTCACGATAAACAAGACAGTTCCTCTCCATCCTTGTTTCTGGAGGTTCCTAATCTCCTTTTCTTGGTTTCTCTCCCACTATCTGCCCCTTTCCCCTCCCTTCCATGCAGGTGGACGTTCTCTGGTCCCTGAACATATGACTCAAACATGGGCCACCTCAACCCTGACTGTCACACTTTTCCCTGAAACCATCCAAGAGACTGCATTTCAGATTCCCAGCAAAGAGGTTCTGATTGCCCCAGCTCTGGGCTCGGGGCTCACTTTGATCTAATCACCGAGACACCAGGCCAGCATCCGTAGACCCACTACCTACTCAGCAAAACATGAGGCAGCCTACTCTCTGAAGGCAGCCAGGAAGAGGGGCAAGCGGAGTAATTCAAAATAGTGTGGTACAAATGCACAACCCCATGCCCCCAGCATCTTGAACCATGCTGCACAGTCACGAGGCCCTTCGTGAGCACAAAATGCTATTCAAGACCAGATAAGCTTAAAACCAGTCCACGGGGTTTCCGTTACTCAAAGACCCCACCAGAAATTCTGATAAAACATTGCTTAAACTCCAGCTTGGCTGCCGGCTGGTTATCTGGGGGTGGTATCATGGACATGAGGGGAGAGGCTAATCAGACTTCTAGAAACGTGTGCTTACTTGGTGCTTATTCTTTTCCTTAATATTTAATTTATTTATCCATGAGAAACAGAGAGAGAGAGAGAGGCAGAGGCAGAGGGAGAAGCAGGCTTCCCACTGAGCAAAGAGCCCCATGTGGGACTTGATCCAAGGACCCTGGGATTACGACCTAAGCCAAAGGCAGACGCTTAACCAACTGAGCCACCAAGATGCCCTACCTGGTGTTTATTCTTAATGAAGAGGAGATAACAGAAGATTTATTGGGCAGATACTTAATATGCTTCTCTTAGAAATTTAAACAATTTGATGAGCATGGACATACTCACTTGTTAAATATTTTAAGACAAAATGACAAGTATGTACTGTTCTTCTATCACATCCATCCACAGCATGGCTCAGAGCAAATATGTTCAGTTCATATGTAATAACAAGATAAAGTAAATTTTAAAAGAAACCACGCCCCACTTAATTACTCTCTGAAAGCCCAAGAGGTTTGGAATCTCACTAAGTGATTGCAAAAATGTTGACTGAAATTTGCGCAACAAAGAATTGGGCTAGGTTACTGGGGAGACGAGAAAAGAGTGGAAAAAATAAGCTGTTCTTCCAAGAGCTCAGGATCTAGAAACAGCAACAGACTCACATGACTAACTCTAACACAAGGCAGAGCTTAAAGTGTGGTTGAGTCGAAAGATTAAACAGTGTGGAAAAATGGAGAGCAAAAACAGTTCAGACTCATATCTGTAAAGGCTTTACCTATTCACTCACTATTTCAACAGCATCTTCTGGACTTGACTCTGAAAACAAGATAATGATACTTGTAAGTAGGGTATCAATAGCCTATTCAACTACAAGTGTCCTTGTGGTATACCAGTAGCCTGATGCACGGTGTCTCCTAAGCCTGAAATTTATTTCAACCCCATGTTGACCAAGGCTTTCCTGGGTTATATAAACATACCTCCCTCTGACCCAGGGAAACACCACGTACATTAGGGTACAGTCGGTATAATGATGAACAAATTATGTTATTCATCCCAGTAAAAGTGACACACTAGAGGAAAAGAATGATGTGATTTTCTTAAGATATATTTGAGGGTTTTTTCTTTATATAAGAATATAAACAGAAATAAAAACAATTTAACCATGTGGTCAGGCCTAACACCATTAATAATTAAACCCAATGGCAATATTTTATACCCAGATTCAGTCTGTAGTAATCATATCTTTAAATACCAATATTTGTGCCAAAAACTAATGTTTCATTGTCCAGTGCTCAGTGAATATAAACACATCACTGAAGCCCAAGGAAAAGGTCTTCCCAGCACTTGTCCTAATAATTAGCAAGTGTGCGTTTCCCTTTGTCTACTTGAAAGTAAAGGCAAAAACTGGTCTGGACGCAAAGGTGGAAAATGTCCTTCACAACCAATCATGGTTTTGCACCATTTATCAGGAATTACACTTCCCATCATAAAATCTCTCTCAGGGAATGTCCACTCTCCTAGCTCACAGAGTAACACATCTCAGGCTTGAGATGATTCATTTCTATCTGCTTTTGATTTTTTTTCTTGGACTGTTCTAAGTGGAGTCCCAAGGTGTGATGGTTTGTTGTTGAATTACGGGGAGGTGCTGTGCTATTACCAGATGCTCGAGTTTGATGAAGTTATTAAAATGGTGACAGTATCAATCGCCATAGCAACAAAAGCATCAACCCATAGTCTGATTTATCCGATGGGTGCTGAGATCTTTTGCAGCTCTTGGGGGCTCAGACATAGTACAAATTAAACACTTAGCTGTGCCAAGAGGGTTGGTATCCAGATAAGCCACCTGCTCTGCCTGGCCCCGAATCACTGGGAGTGGTCAATCGTGAGCAGCACTACTATTTCCTTTCAACCGCCCCGGAGTCCAAAGCTCTGAGTGTGTGCACAGCCACCTTTCCTGCGTGGTACACCTCCATGTCTGTCATAAACAGACTGCGTTTTGAGAACTGACTGTACGAGAAAGAGAAGTCCCCGCCATAGAAAATGATGTTCTCTTTCACGCGTATATCTCTTCATCTCATCCATACCAGTGACATCTTTGTCTCCCGGTAATTAATATGAATCAGAGAAGAGTGAGAAGACAGACAGCAAAAGAAGGGCATATCACCAGCACCAGGAACAAAATACACAGCTAAAAATATATGAGGAAAATATATGAGGCACCAGGAGAATATGCTTTATCTTGTCCTGGTTTGACAGGCACATAAATCATCTCTTGTTGCTTCCCTCATCCAAAACCAAGAGCTAAAAATATGATGTGGCACCTGTGTGTTCTTAAACCATGTTTTATGAAGGCAATGGCTTTAAGGGAACAGTGCATTTGGGGCTGAGCCTACTATACTGTCCCTTGAGAGACAACAGTAAACTTGAGAGGATCTAGATTTGATGCCATTTGGAAAGCTTTTTCTAGAGAACGTCCTGAGTTCAGTCTTCTCTGTGTGTGATTGTGGGCAAGGGGATGATGGTCTAAATATAGATTATTCGCATGAATCCCCGGTTCCCCAGGATTCACTGTGCACCAAGCCCTCCAAATCTTCTTGTCCCTGAGAATCAGGAAAATGGAAATTCAAAATGCCAAACACTGTCAATCCTAAAACACACAAACACTCGAATCTTGTAGGCAGGGATCTTTTTTTTTTTAAGTAATCCTATTCCTCTCAAAGGAAAAACTTTAAAATGATAGGCTATGAAAAGACTCCTCCAAAACATTTGCACTCCTGATACATGTAGGTGATCTTCTAGACACAGGATTCAGAAACAAACCAACCCCAGATTCCCCCTTCACGGAGCTTACATTCTTGTTGAGAAAGTAATAGCAGAAACAGGGAAATAATCTGGTATAAGAAGAAGAGAAGTGTCAAGGTCAATTCCAAGGATTTGGGCCTGAGCCACCTGCGTGAATGATGGCGCCATTCAATGAGATCGTGAAAACGGTCAGAGACATAGTGAGGGGACGGAGATTAATTTGGGGTATGTTCAATTGGAGAAATACTTTACACATTCATTAGGAGATGTAAAGTGCAGACTTGGATGTATGGCTCTAGAGTCAGAGGGAAGACTCAGGCTGCAGATACACGTTTGAGAGGCCCAGGTGTACAGATGGTGTTCAAAGCCACAAGACCCAACGCAGTTGCCTCAGGAAGGAGTGGAGGAGGAGAGGCCTGGGACCGAGGCTTGAGACTCCCTAGCACTGGAAGTAAGGAGAATGGAAAGACGAGGAGAGACCCAAAAGCACCAGGTGTCCTGGATTGGGGTAGATCAGATATGGCTGACGCCAAGGAAGAAGGGAGCATCGGGGACACGGGTGAGTGCATGTAGGTGACAGCACAAGGAAAAAGCAACAGGCTTGGAAACGGTGTCTCATTTAGTCAAATAACACTGTCTGTGGACTCTCGAGTCACTGAAAGGTGGCAAAATAGCAAGAACGCAAAAGGAGCAAACAGGTAATGAGATCTGTCAGACAGACATACAAGCTTCCTTTGCATGCACCTCGATTCCACTCGTGTGAATAAATCTTTTAAAATATGATGCAAATGGTGGAATCGCATTTTTGAAATATGAACCCAGGTATTAAACTTGGTCCTGTGACTCTTCTTTACATTTAGGAAGCAGCTAGAACACTCTTTGTGCATCGCTTCAGGGCAAGTAGGACATCAGAGAAACAGAAAAACAAAAGTATTCGTCTGTCTTTTGCATCTGAAAAGTCTAAACTCTCCGTGGAAGGGATAAACAAGATAGTGAAAGAAATTTGGGGAAAAAAATGCATCTTGGATCAAAGCAAACATTTTATCTCTCCCTTACCCCACTGAGAAAGCAAAACCAAATAAAACTTCTGATCAGGGATTCTGGAACTTGGGAAGCAGACCTCGACATTAGCAATCTCTGAGGAGCACGGGACGTTATGGGTCCCGAACCTCAGACAGGTCTGTAGGGGATCAGCCTCAATTCCTCACTCCAGGGAAGGGGCAGGATTCTAGAGTGGCATGGCTGTTGGGTGGATCTGGGAAGACAGACCAGGGGAAATATTACAGGCTTCCACCATGGTCCAGCAAGTCCAAGGAGGAGTGGATAAATTACTCTCCAACAGACAGTAGCGGTAGAGAAGTAGCTTCTGTTATAAGTAGCAGACCCCTGAAGATGGCAGAAGAGTAGCAGAAAGACCCTGGGAGGTACAGGGGAGAACATCAGACCCAAAAAATTGAGTTGATGACTCAGCCATGAGCCATGGCATCCATAATCCACACACACCCAGACAAGGACGATCTCCATGGATGCTGTTTGAAGGACCAACGTGAAGAGTTTACAAAAGCATGCACAGGGGGACTCAACAGGGTTCATGGAACACATTGGGAGCATCATTAACGTCAGCTATGATTCCAGCTCGGTCTTCTCATCCCTGCCTCACTGCCTCCCTGCTAGATGAGGAGGGGCCCAAGATGGAGCTCCAGAGAGCCGGCAGCCAGGTGAAACACGCCCTGAGCTGTATTCCAGGGAGAGATCCCACCGCCATTATCAGCTATGAGCACCCGCCACTCACTGGACACCACGTACGCTTTTATATAAAGCACAATGTCCACTGGAGAGTGCTATTTTGAGACTCCAACCTTGGTCCAGACAGTGAAAACACAAGGATCTCTTTCTCCCCATTATAGGTCAGTTCAGCACATAGCACTTCAATAAGCAGACACAAACTCTCCCACACCGCAACCTTCTCCTCCCCCTTTTAAGAAATGTCCAACAACCTTCTTCAAGAAGAACAAGGGAAGTATTGGTGGGGAAAGGTAACTCCGTGTGGAGCTCCTGGGGGCAAAGTGCTGCCTCCTTCCAGACTGCATTTGCCTGCAATGGAGACGCGGGTGGAAATGCACGTCTTCTGGAAAAATCAGCCTTTTTCTCAGTGAAAAGATCAACATCCATGACTTGAATGTAGAGAAAGGCAGCGGGTAGAGGGATATCCGAGCAGGCTTTCTTCTGGGGGAGGAGGCCTTGAGGCTTTTGAGGCAGGAATGGGTTTTCAGAGATGGGGGGTGAGGAGGGGAAGTTGCTGGAAAAGCCAGTGACTGGGGTGTGGGCTTTTCTCATATACATCTCCCTCTGGATGTGGCCCAAGTTGGGGTATTCTTTCTCTGCTCTTGTGGAGAGCCGCTCCTCACCGGAGGTCTGGCATCAGAATCCAGAAAAGCAGCTCACCTGCTGTCCACGTGACTGATAGCTGCGTCCACAGTGCGGGCTTTGAGTCAGAAGATGGGTCTCAACCCTTGAAAAAAAGCAGAGTGATCATCTTCCTGGGGTGATAAGCAGGGCCCAATTTAGCATCAGCAACATGAGCTTGTGAGCTTGTGCTGGGGTCACTTCTACAGGAACTTCTCTTCCCCCGCCCCCTCCTCTTCCTCGGGGATAAGCATGGTCCCCGCTGTGGGAAACCAATATTGTAATTAAATGCCAGGACCTGGGGAGGGGTCTAAGTAGCAAGAGTTTTAGACGAAAGAAGGGCTCCCTGCCTAGAAACCCACTTCCCACCTGCCCGTGATTGGAGAGGAAAAAAGGAAATGTTGGGTCCGGGAAAACCTGGAGATTTCAAACCATAGCAGAGAGGAGGCTGACACCATACATGGACCCTGGAGAGAGAATCTGAGTCCCCACTCACGGAGCAGCCGCTGGGAGCAGAGATTCAGAGCAGGGCTGATGCACGGAGGGCTTGGAAAGGACTGGGGCTTCCTTTGGCAACAACTGTCTGGAGCGAATCGGGGGTATTTTCTTGTACCTTCGTCCCAAGAACTTCCTCACCTGAGTCCCATTCTGTAGTCTTCTGGTACACTCTTGGCAGCCACCTGATGTTCTTCCAGTTACATTTCTCATTGCCAGATAGCCAGAGATGATATCTGTTGTCCTGACCAGAGAAGCAGATCTCATGGAGCAGGTACATCCCTCATCTGGTCAAAATAAATAGCTCCCAGTCCTAGATGTTTGTCAGACATTTCACGGCCCAACGTTCTCATGGAATTACATGAAATGGAATTGTCAGCGTGCTAATAAACTGTCCCTAAAACCCTGAAAAGCAAAAAAAAAAAAAAATTGTCACGGACCCATTGGACTCCCATATGCCACCAATGTGAGTGAGTTGGCCCCACCCGCTTCCCAGAGGGATGCCCCATTCTAGAAGCTTCATGGTCCCTGGTCTCATCATGGAGCCAGGAGTAGCTGTCTTTATGCACATGGGGAGCACTGCACGGCCAAGAACGAAGTCAGATCCCCTTCGCTCTGAGGGGGGCTGTTGCCCTGGTTCTGGGTCTGACCTCTTACCATTGACTCTTGGTCTGATGCTGGATAAACTCTTTAACCTCCTGACACCTCAGTTGCTTCTCAATACATGAAGGGTCATTACAGGACCTCCCTCAAGCAGCTATGAGTATGAGAGATGGTTAAGTGCAGAGCCCTACACCAGGCAGGGAGGTGACAGATGCTCAGTTGATGTAGGCATTCGTGTTATCCCGATTCTGGCCATTACAGAACAGTATAGTGCGGTGGACACACAGCATCTGCAGGTAGACTTCTCATGCCCAAATCTGGGGCTTCTCACAAACTGAGTGAGCTCAGGCATGTTCCTTTGCCACCGTGTGTCTCGGTGTCCACATCTGTACCCCAACAGTCCCACTCCTGTGTATCTATCCTAGAGAAAAGGAAGCTTGTGTTCACACAAACCTACACACAGATGTTCATAGCAGCTTTAACTGTAATAGCTACAAACCAGAAACAATCCAAATGTCCTTCAAAGGGTGAAAGACACTTCCTTAGGAATGGAATAATACTCAGCCATTAGAAGGGATGACCTATTGATACACAAAACAACTTCGATGGAGCATAAGAGGATTGTGTGAGTGGGAGGGGGGAGGCTAATCTGGAAAGGTTACTTAATGTCTGGTTCAAATGATCAAATTACATGGAGCATAGGAGCTGGGGTTGGAAAGGGGATTCTACGAAGACCTAACATAAAGGGAGTCTTCTTGGGTGACAGAATGTTCCTTGATTATAACAGTGGTCATATGATCTATACATGTGAGAAAATTTCACAGATGTATTTGCAAAGAAAAAAGTGCATCTAGACACTGGGGAAGCCCAAAATAAGGTCCACAGGGCAGTCAATAGTTAATGGCAACAATGTTCATTTCTCCGTTCTAATAATTGCACTGTGGTTACATAAGGTGTTATCATTGGGTGGAGGGTACACAGGAACTCTCAGCACTATTTTTGCAGTTTTTATGTGAATCTAAAATTATTTCAAAAGTTTTTAAAAATAGCACCCATGTAGAATTGAACAATTCAGTAAACAGATGGCGGATGGTGGGAACCAGATTTCTGACTGTTGGAGCGGCAATGTACAGATAAGCAGGAGGGGAAGACTCGCATAATCCATGGGATAATGAGTAAGAATTGGAGACACAGTATGAATTCATGTTTACCTTTATGTAGAAACAGACGGCAACATAGACATATGTATCGATACATGTTGTTTATACATGTGTGATATATACATACATGCACACAAGTATTTCTTTACCCTGCCAGCTGAAAGAGCTGAAAGAAATAATACCTTGTAGCAATAAGCACCCCTAGCATCTAGATCTTGGTTTTTAATATCATTCTCCAGTAAAAGGAACCAGGGATCTTTGGGAAAAGGCTGATGATAGGATTGGGGCATGAAATATACATGATGAGTCTGGAGCATCTGGAAGTGCCAGAAAGTAAGGAAGGAAGGAAGGAAGGAAGGGAGGAAGGAAGGGAGGAAGGGAGGAAGGGAGGAAGGGAGGAAGGGAGGAAGGAAGGAAGAGAGAGAGGAAGGAAGGAAAGAAAAAGAAATAAGAGCCCATTTTAAGAGATCCCAATGCCCAGTGTCTTGAAAAACTGTTGCTTCCTATATTTTTTGTCTATTTTATTTTTGTGGGTGGTGTTTCAGGTGGGAGGGTAAATCCAGCCAATTTTGTTTATTCTTTTAGTTGCTTGCGGTGTACTATTCAATCATCTGAATATACATTGTGTTGTTCGCGGTTTGAGTTATTAATAAATCTACTAGGAAGATTCACGGACACATGTTCTGTTGATATATGCACTCCTTTCCCTTGGGTGTTTGCCTAGGGGCAAAATTGCTGGGTTATAAGGTGAGCGTAGTTTGACTCTCCCAGGTATCCCCAAATGTACTATCTCCAAAGTGGTTGCTTCTCAACACATTATAGACCTTAGCTCACCAAGGGTGCTGAATACAGAAAGGCATTTTTCTCTTGACTTTAAACCACAGCAGGCATTGTTCTTGGTAAAATACTGTTCAGCACAGCTATTAGTCAGTCTTTGCTGACAGCAGAGCCGCCCGGATGTCATCTATCCTGCGTGGATCAGAGCAGAAAAACCTGCCCATCCATTCCTCACTGCTCCCTCTTACCAGAAACCCTGGTCATCCTGCCTGAGCCATCGATTCTTTCCTCATCACTTTATTTTGAGTCTTCCCCATAGTTCTGCATCTCCAGAACATCCATTCTCATATCCTCTGCTTTGCTACAGAAAGTAAAAGCCCTTGAAGGAAACATACATAAAGGAAAAAGAGGAAGCAATCTACAAATACACAGTGCTTGGGTTTCCATCTTCCCAGCTTACCCACTTTGTAAAAATCTCTGCCAGATCTCCAGCAATGCTCTCCCGAGGGGCCCAGAGTTTATGTGTTCAGGGTGCTCACAGCTCCCTGGGAATTTGCATTTTCAGGCAGGTGTCACTCACCTGCACCATCCCACGTCACAGAGCAAGGTGTGCTTTTATAGACTCACCAGATGCACTGCTGGCTGAGAGCAGGGGACCTTAATTGGTTCCAAAGCAGTCAAATTAAGGACATGCTGTGTCTTCCCTCTCAGGGCTCAATCTCAGCATTTTCCCAGAAGCACGGATACGCTCCTTGGGGTGACATAAATGCTAAAGGGAAGTCAAAATACCCTTCCTGCAAAATAGCTCACATTCATCTTGGTTTCTAATGCTCTAAAGAGAAAAATGACACTCGGTTTTACACAGCCTGAAGCAGGCTAAGATATGTCGATACTTCGAGCAGAGCAGAAAGAATGTTGGTGTGTGTTTGCTTAGCTTTGCTGCCTAAGCAGAGCTGTACAAATTACCGCAGGGCTGGCTCTGCAACAAAAGATGTCAAGTATTTATGGACTATAGGACACTGTTTCCTGCATGGGGCTCAGTGGTCGCAAATTTAATAGCAGCCCCAGGCGGGCTGGGCGCTGGGATGAAGTTACAGACAGACTTCACGGTGCTTCTCAGGAAACAGAATAATGTGGAGGTCTCCTGAAGACAAAAAAAAAAACCAGTGAGCTGGTCTGTATATTAGCCGCTTGGCTCCTATGGGTCCAACTCTAAATAATGCTAATGATTTTTTTAAAGAGGTATCAGATCTATCTCTCTCTCTCTCTCTTCCATATCCCTTTAAAAGTTTTGTCAGTCAAAAGGTAAAGTATTTTTAATTAGGACAGAAAGCTGAACGTGAGCCCCGTGGTCACATGTTGTATGTTTCTTTAAGGTGCTGGGTATCAAATGTACAGACAGGACCCTATTTGCTCTAAACGCTGTGCAGATACTGAAGAAGGAAGGGCGAGAAGCAGACCTTCTTGTGCAGAAGACTTGCCCATTATTGTATTAGCACTCCTCCTGTCTTCCGGTTCCATTGACAGTGACCCTGCACGGCCTCCATGGCAGAGAGTGAGCATCTCAGACAGTCATAGTACCCCCGGCTGCAGTGGACCGGCAGGGCATGGCTGTTCTGAGCTGCAGGGGAGAGAAGCGGGAGAATTCTCTGAGCCCAGGACAGCCGCCCAGCTGCTTGTGCAGAGGACAGTGCTTGAGGACAAAGCATCTTCTGAGAACGGAGGGGACAGGGACACAGCAGCTGCAAGATCAGGCTTCCAGGACGGTGTCCTTTCTTGTGGCAGGATATCCAGTCTCACAGAAACACCGTGCCTCTCCCAGCGGGTCATCATTGCTATTGGCCATCGGGCCAATGATAGCCATGCTCACTCTTCGGGAAACTGGAGAAAATGCACGGAGTGGACAGACACCGGTGGACAGCCCCCTCCTGCATCTCGGTCATGGGTGCTACAATTTCTGGAGCTCAACTCCTTAGGGACTGTGGTGTAACAGATACCAATTACCCTTTTTCATGGAGGTAAGTCTGTAAAGGTAATTAATTGTCTTCAAACTCACTTTGGGGTCCGGAACAGTCTCAGGAATCCCCTGAAGCTCATCGGCAAAGCGGGCTGCCCCAGCCTTCAAGCCCACCTTGTAACGGATTGCCCTGGTGGGGAGAGCCCTCAGCTCCTGTCTTTCCACAGGTCCCAGTGGCTGCAGAGAGCGGACAATAGACAGAGCTAATGAGGACTTCACTTCCAGACACAGAAATCATGGTGGGGGGAAGGGGGCATTAGGGTCTCATCCCAGTGATATTTGATATTTGCATTTAGCATATTAGTAGCTGGTCTTTAGACCTGTTTTTACCAAACACTTTATCTTATCAAAGTGAATGAAAAGATATAATTTTTAATAAAGTCACTGCTATTGAAGGTGGGTGAACTTTGGATTTAATCTGAAATGCTAGCAGCTGACCATCTGATTACAGAACCATTTTACCCTCTTGAAAATGACACTATTCAGAACAGTAGACACAGGGTAAAGAATAAATCATGGCAGGAAACGTTGCTCTTATTTAAATGAATCTCTGGTCAAATAAGTGGAATTTTTAATTCTGGGGACATAATTGGATTGTGGGAATTCTCTAAAATTTGGCGTAGGGAAGAAACTTAGCAAAACATATACACAGTCCATGGGATAAAGGAGCTGACTTTCTGATAAGTCAAATAGGCAAAATTTTCTCCTTTTTCTTGGTCTTCATCAGAACGAAGCAATCACGGTGTCTTCTAAAGAGAAAGTGACATTTTTTACCATCCCCTTTTCCTACAGAGGAAAGGATTATTCTGGGCTTGTGTGAAATACAAGCGAGCCAAGGGCACCCAGCCTCCTTCCTGCCTTGTCACCCCCGAGCCGAGGCTGAACCAGAGCTGCCCATCCAGCCTCAGCACGAGGTGTGGAGAGAAAACTACAGATTTATTTTTGACCAAGCACTGGGTTTCCTTAATTAAATCATCAGTTCCTAGAACTTGACCTAGACCTTGACCAAGCACTGGGTTATCTAAGGAGTGAACCCCACTCCCAGGCTGGGGACGGTTTTATCACTGCTATTCAGATGCCACCCCTCGGCACCCGGACCCTGGTTCCCGCAAGGACCAGAGGTCTGAGCGCAAGGAGGAAGAAGAGGTTTTGCTGCCCCCTCTCTCTGTTTTTCTTTTAAACTGTGTGCTTAATTCCCTCTGACCCACACACCCACCCAAAGTCTTCTCCCATCTACAAACTTTGGGACAAATAAAAATATTGCCTCTCATTTGAATGTCGCTCTTGGAAACTGTTCTTGTAGCGTTGCGAACAGCGGGCAGACAATAACAGCGGTATTTCTGAGCCAGGCGGGAGTGTTGCTCCAAAGAGAAGAAATTGTTTCTTAAATTGCTTCAACATTTTATTTACTTTCACAATAGAGCAAAACACTACAAGAGAACTATTTATCTGGTCCTTGGACAGCCTGTTTCTTCCCTCTACAGTGTATGTTCCCCAGATTTCAATTTGGATCGCAAGGTGGCCCCAAATTACTTTCCAATTTCATCTTCCAACATGGGCACGTGAGGGGTGATCGATGCTTCCCCCCGGCGTCAGCCACCTCCCCTCTCCGGGGCACCGGGGCTCTTTGGGGGAGGCGGCCCTTCCCTGGCCCCTGTCCGCCGGGCTCCGTGGGCCAGCGCTGCCCCAGAGTGCGGGGGAGACACCGGCTGTCACAGTGGTGAGCCTGGGCGCGCCGGCCACAGTGCTCACTTCGGGGACAAGCCCGCGAGCCAGTGGGCCCTATGTGGGACTTGCGCTGGAATGGCTGGAGAAGCGATGCTTTGTCTTCACTCTGGTTCCTTAGCTCCCAGGATGGAGGTCCTTCCTGCTGGTGGAGTGACCACGAGGTCGTTGTCCCCACCAGCTGAAGGCCTGTCTGAGAAGGGGCCATGCAGCAGCACGGGGAGACCAGAGACCAGCGTGGAAGGGTGCTCTTGGGCCAGTTTCCCTCTGTTCTCTGCTGCCTTCAGGCTGGTGACATCTCCACCCTTCTTCCAACCAAATGCTTGCCCTTCCCTTGCTCCCGCAGGTGCACCAGGGGACCCCTCCCGGGGCCCAGGCCCTGCGCCCTCCCAACAGGCGGCGAGTCCCACGGGGCTGGGGGCTGCGCGAGCGTCCTTGGTCGCTTCGGCCACCGCAGTGTTACACGCGGTGTGTAAGCAGCACGGAAGCCGCCGTGTCCCACCGGCTGCAGGGGCCGGGCTGCGAAATGTCGTCCCTCCTTTGCTCCGGCTCCCCACTGCCCTCGCCACCCTGACCTCCACCCCGAGGGGCACCCGGCCGCTCCGCCAGTGGATGGGTGGCAGGCATGTTCAAGAAAAAAGGGCAGTCGAAGCCCAATCCTGTTGTCCTTTCTGACTTCCCCATCTTGTAATTTTAAGAGTCTCGGGGCCAGCATGGGCCTGCAGGCATCCTTTGCAAAACACTTTCCATTGGGGTGCATGGGTGGCTCAGTCGGTTAAGCATCTGCCTTCGGCTCGGGTCATGATCCCAGGGTCCTGGATTCGAGTCCGTGTCGGGCTCCCTGCTCGGCGGGGAGCCTGCTTCTCCCTCTGCTGCTCCCCCTGCTTGTGCTCTCTCTCTCTCTGACAAAGAAATACATAAAATCTTTAAAAAAAAAAAAACAAAAACGCTTCCCATTACTGCTGGCCTGTGAGTACCACCTCTTTTGCACTGATCCCCAAACACTCATCTAGAAAGAGAGAGAGAAGGGTCCAGCAGACAGGGAGGCCGACCGGGAAGTGGCTGGGGACAGTCGGCAGGAAGGAAGGGCCTGAATCTCCCCTGTAGTCAGGGGACCCAAGCCTCCCACTGGACCTCAGGTGCTCAGAGGAGGCTCAGAGGAGGCTCCCAGCAGGGTCCTCGGGATCTGCCACAGGCCCACCACAGCCTGCAGACGCCACTGGTTTCAGGGGCCCGGGCCTCCCTGGGACAGCGTCTCACGAATGTCCTGTGGGCTTCTTTGCTCAGCTGCAGCACCACACACGAGACACAAGTCAGTGCAGAAGTTAAAGCCCAACCCAGGTCCCACACCACGTGGCTCTGCCACGTCCCAGCTGTGCAAGCTGGGGCAAGTTACTTGACCTCTCTGTTCCCGACTTTCTAATCCATAAACGGAGATGACAACAGCATCCATCCCGTAGGGCGATGGTGAAGAATAAACAAGTTATTTATTGCCCCTGCCCATCATCTTTACCCACTTGCTTAGAAATAGCTCTAGGCTTTACATTTAGATCTGTGATTCATTTTCAGTTTTTTCTGTGGTGTAAGGTAAGGGTTGAAGGGACGTGAATACCCCATGGTACCAGAACTATTTGTTGAAAGGCCATCCTTTATACTTTGAATTGCCTTTGCAGCTTTGACGAAAATCAATTTTCCACATATGTGAGAGTCATGGCGCGCTCACTTTTGCTTCATTGACCGGCTCGCACTTGCTCCTGCAAATACCACTCTGTCTTGATTAATTCAGCTTCGTAACAGATTTTCTAATCAGATTGTGAGTGCTCCAACTCCCTGCTTTAAAAAAAATTTTTGGTGATTCCAGTGATTGTTTTTGCCTTTTAAAATAAACTCTAGATCCATTTTGTCAGTATCTCAGAAAAATTCTGCTGGTGTATTGGATGTGTTGCGTGGAATCTACAGACCCGGGGGGGCCACGGGGGGGGGGTGGTAGCTGACATCAAGCCATCTGTGAATATGGTATATACCTCAATTTTGTAGGGTTTCATGTCTTTTTTCATCCGTGTTTCGAGTTTTCATCTGCTCATGTTTCCTAGATTGATACCTAAGGATTTCATGAGATGTGCAGTTGTAAAAGGTATTTTAAAATTTCAGTTCCCAGTGACCATTGCTGGAATGAAGAAATACACTTGCTTTTTGTGTATTGATCTTACATGCTATGACTATGTTAAACTCACTTAGAAGTTCAAGAGCTTTCTGTAGATTCTTTGTTATTTCCTATGACATCAGTCATGCTGTTTGTTCTCACGGGGATGTAAGCAGGCTTACCCTTTCAGGAATATATCTAATTAATATTTCTACAAGCGACCAAAACTTATACTCACAAGAATATTTATTGCTGAGTCATTTGCGGGAAAACGTCATCAGAACAAGCGTTTGCATAAGGCAATATTGGCCATTCAGTAGAAATGATGAATATTTATTTGTATAGTAACTAAGACCTCCTTCTTTCAATGAACAGATATTTACTGAGGACCTACTGGGAGCCAGGAACAGTGCCTGGCATCAGGGCTATTGCACTAAGACTTGGATGATTATTTCTCTCTTGGATCTTCTCCCATCATGGGAAGGAGATGATCATAAACAATTAGCAAAGAAATAGACATAGTAATTTCAGGAAGAGACAAGCTGGAGCAAGGCCTATAGAGTGGTCTGGATGAGCATGACTGTGGGGGCCACTTCAAACTGGAGGACCAACCCCAGTTATACCATTATCATCTTGCAGGCCCCTCACAGTGTGGAGCTCACATCCTGAGATGACCCAAGGCTTTTCCCATCTGAATAACCTGCTGAAGTGAGGGAGGGCCTGGAATGGTCTGCGGCCATCAGGGAAGGCTTCAGGAGGTGAGAAGTCCAGAAGAAAGGATTCAGCCTCATCTCTCAGAGGCTGGGTCACTCCCAGGCCAGGACCTCATTACAAGTCTCTATGTCTATTACAATTTATGGGAGCTAACAAAAAAACATGTAACATTTTAAATGCTTACAAATTAGGGCGCCTGGCTGGCTCCGTTGGAGGACCTCGCGACTCTTGATCTCAGGGTCATGAGTTCGAGCCCCACGTTGGGGGTGGAGATGACTTAAATAAATAAAATTTTAAAAACTAAATAAAATAATAGCTTAAAATTAATGTTTTCTCAAGCATAGACTCCCAAATAGAATGATCTATTGAGATAAAGTTAAGTGATCATAAGTGAGGTCTTACCGTGTGCCTCCATGACTCACACTGGGTCGTTTTCACCAAAGAAATAGAGTTTCAGAATTGCTGATCGAAACGAGAACCTAAAAGAGAGTAAGTCACGATTACATGAAAACTGTAACATCTTGACTCAGAATGTGAAGGTCACAGCACACGCTATTTCCTGGAAACTCTGCCCATGATTGATTCATAGATGAATCCGAAGGAGACCGGGCCTCCTCTGGTTCCAACCTGCAGAGTCAGGAAGGGAATAAATAATCATCCCATTATCAATTTTCATGACACCATCGCCCTATCATCCAGCGTGGCGTGCCGGCTTCAGAAGCATCCCCTGCTATCAATTAACAGTGAATTATTTATATTAGCAGCAGCTGCAAGATGTTTCCCAGCTGCCGCTTCACGGGAGACATGTCGTACTTTTCAGGTTTTGCCCCAGGCCCGTGTAAGTAACTAAATTCAATATCTAAATGAAGGGAATTTTTTTCCCTTTCTCCAAATATAAAGATAAGATCACACACAGAGTTCCCCCCTTCATGGAAAACAGAGGTAATGATCCGGACTGGGCTAACTGCAGCAGTAAGCTTGCAAGAGGACTCTTGCTTGCTGCTGGGTTCTGCCTCATGTGTCAACAGAAGTGGGAGGTTCTCCCCACCACTTGGGGAGTCAGATGCATGGGTCAGAATTCATCACGTACTCAGGTAAAGTCACGGGATGCACATGCCACACAAGTATTTGGATGTGTCATTCTTTGAAATGCTACCTGGGGACACACACACATTCATATTAACCCAACTAAGACAGCACAAGGAAGCCAAAATAATAGGACCTTCAAAGAAATGAGTTGAGGTCACTTGGACTTTTCTTCTGGTCCCTTGGGAATCAATTCATATCCATTCAGCACTTCCTGCTCCATTTTCCCTTGTGTTGCATTCCCCAGATGAGCTGGGCCATAGCGAAGATGTTTGGGATAATCACTAACTGCCCATGAACTGACCTATGCAGAGGGTAGATTTCCATGTTAATTGGCGTTTCCAGGAATGAAGAAAAGCAATTCTGCAAGAGACAACTTTAGTGTCCTTGCCCTGCCTGACACCAGCAAGCAAAAGACAGTAGCCATCTTGGGCTCTTTGATGATGATGTAAATTGGAGTCCTTTTTCAGACACACCAATTATTTTAATCCTGCTAAAAAAGGCTTTTCCAAGTTTTCTTTCCCTTCTTCATCCTCATCCTGTATGAAGTTGCTGAGGAGGGGAGGAAAGAGGGAGAAGCTCATCTGCTCATCATGCTTTTTTGATTGGCTTGGACATTTTAAGATCAGAGAGCTAATGCATATTAGCTCTGGGAAAGTCAATTAAGATCCATTGCACACATGCACACATGTACACATATGCACACATGTACATGTATGCACACATATATGTACACGCATGCATGCACACGTAGACATGCATATGCACACTGCATGTACATACATGCGCACGTGTGTGCATGTGTGCGCATATATGTACACTCGCGCATGCACATGTAGACATGCATGTGCGCACTGCGCATACATGCATGCACACATATGCACACACAAACACATGCATGCACATAGGCACATGCAACACATGCATGCACGTGCACACATGTACACATATGCACTGCTCATGTGCACAAACATGTGTGTATGCACGTACATGCATGTGTGTGCATGCACACACACTAACACATGCACCCATGTATGAACACGTGGATACACGTACACACATGCATGCATGCATGTACACACATATGCACACCCATGCATGCATGTACACACACATGCATGCACACACTGCTCTCCTGTGCTCTCCTCCTGGGATCCCTGCGCCTTCCACATTACCCACGGTGGTGGCACTTACGGCTCCCTCATCTCTGGGTCCATAGCCTCCACGCAGGTTCTTCTCCAGAGAAACAGAACCAATAGGATATTTAGAGATATCAAGAAAGAGATGTATTTTGAGGGATATGCTCACACGACTGTGCAGAGTGAGAAGTCCCACGACAGCCCTCTGCAGGCTGAAGAACCAGGGAAGCCAGTGGTAACATGCAGTCCAGATCGTAGGACCTGAGAACCAGGAGTCCGACGTCAGAGGGCACGAGAAGCTGGACGTCCCACTCAGAAAGAGAGAAAAGTTACCCTTTCTCTGCCTTTTTATTCTGTTCTGGCCCCCAAAGGATTGAAAGATGCTGTCCCCACACACACACATACCACTGAGAGTGATCTTTACTCAGTCTACTGGTTCAGATGTTAATCACTTCCAGAAACACCCAAATAGACACCCAAGAATCTGCATTTCTAGCAAGTTCCCAGGCATTGCTGATGCTGCTGGTCTAGGAACCCCACTTTGAGAACCACTACTCAAAAAAAATGGGGGGCACATAGTAGTTGCTCAATAAATATTTGTAAAATTAATAAATGAATGAATGATGTGGGGGGGGCCATCATCCTGCTTATTGATGAACCTCTTGGGCACACCCAATGACATGCCCCAGGCCCAGCGGGTCTTTTCCATGGATCCGAGTGCAGATCTCAAAGGCCTTGGGGAGCCAGGACTTTGTTCCCAGGGACTGGGTGAACCCCCTACCCCGCAAAGGCACTTTTCATCTCAACTATTGCAAATCATTCTACTGCAGATGGTTATAGCTGAGTTTAGTCTTTTTAATGCCATCATCAAGATTCCCCTCAAGGAGGACTTTCTTTTTTATGTTCCAAGAGGAATATCATCACCCTGCTCATAATAATGAAAAAGAAGAAACATCCTAAATACCCAACAATAGAGTAATAGTTAAGTAAATGATGGTCGTAGCCATATGCTGGAGTATCATTCAACCATAAAAATTATGTTTACACAGATTGTTTTAATAGCTGCCATAAAATGGTTTTTATATAATACTATAAAGAATAACACTGAAGTAATCCTCTCCTTGAGAGCTTGCTTCAGCCGGGGTAGGTGCAGGCAACCTTAGTCTGCCGCCTCAGACAACAGGGACCATTGCACCTGCTAACATGAGTGTTCTGTGGGTTTGGTTTTGTAAGGAGAGGAGGAAGTTTGGTTGGATGCAGGGGAGACAGGAGAGAGACAGAGCAGTGATGGGGAGGTCGTGGCATGGTATTTCCCACCTGGACTCTGGGCTGGATTTTTGTTCCTCTGCTTGAAAGAGAGAGGACCAATTTTATAATAACACAGAAATAATAGTTAACACTCAGTGAACACTAACCGTGTGCTGGGCACAGCACTGCTCTAAGATCTATGCATGTATTAATTACATTTCAATTATTCAGAGATCCAATTATTTCAAGAAAGCAAATGGGACAGTTCTTATGAAACATTTTGTATAGCCGTGGGAATAGGCGAGCTGCTAGTCATCACTGTGGTCGCGTGAATGTGCTAAAGACAAAGATCCCTCTCCTGTGAAGTTTATATTCTGGTAGGGAAAAAAAGGATAAATAACAAGTAAGCAAATAATAAGGGATATTAGAAAGTGACAAATCCCTTAAAAAAAATAGGAAGTAAGGCAGGGCAAAGAGAGCTTAGAGCACATAGGTGATTTTAAATAACAAGAAAAATATAAAAGAAAATGATGCCCCCAACAAAATTACAGTTGTTATCTCTGGGAGGTAGGATTATGGGTAATTTCCATTTTATTTCAGACTGGTTTTATAAATAATCCACAATGTGCTATATTAAGAACTTAATCTCTGAGAATAACATTTTCCAGTAAAATCACAAGACAAAATAGAAATAGTTAGTCTTATCTGGGAATAGATCATGGATCTACTTCTTACCACCAGACCACCATAAATAGCATAAATTTTCTCCTCTGTGACAAGGGGAGCTATTTAAAGATGAAACGATGTAACATCTGTGTATCAGTGAAAAATACTTTTGGTTATAGGTAATGCAACCTGACCACTGTAGGCTAAATAATAAATAGGTTTTATTTTCCTTATCTAGCAAGGTGTCTAGGAAGAGCTGACTCTAGCATTGGCTCAGGGGCCAGTGATGTCAGGGCCAGGAGTTTTTATGTTTTGGCCCTTGACTCATAGTCACAACATGGCTGCCACAGCCTTAGCCATCACAGCTGTGTCCAAGACAAAAAGAAGGAGGAAGACAGAAAAGGAAGTGATTATCAGCAAATCAAATGCTTTTACAAAACCCCACAGAAGAGGACTACTTCTACCTCATTGGCTAAAATTTGGCTACCACAACTAAAAGGCGATCAAGGGGAAGGGGGTTACATAATGGATGTTACATCACCCAATAACCACTTTTTCCCAAACTAAGCACAAAAGCACCACACCTGGTACATAGGGGACAATCAATAAATGCTGGCTATTACTGTTATCAGATCTCTTAAGAGTTACCTTTGCTTTCTTAAAAGACGGTTTTGGGGTGCTGTCTCCTTTAGGTAACCCCAAGGCAGCCTGTTACCATTTTGATTTCCCAGTCATCAACACATAATAATGGGTAGGTTTTGTTCCCTCCACTCACACTACAATTTTCCTGAGCTGGAACCCCTTCCAGCCATGCCCAGTCGCACTGCTAAGCAGGAAATAGAATGATAAATTTGGGGTCAATTTACTAAAAGCTAAATGGTTACTGAAGCCTCCCCAAGGAGATTCAACCAAGAAAGTCCCACCACCTCTATCACTCAGAGCCATGAGCAGCAGTGAGGACAGACCCCACAGCTGCCAAAGATCAGCAGACCTGGCACCAGCCTGGTCCACACGGCCATCTCCTCCCATCTGGACAGTTAGAAGGGCCCCTAACTGCCTCCCTGACCCATTTTGTGTTTCTGCCAAAGCAACTCTCTTGAATCCTAAATCAACCACACCCTTCTCCCACTTAAAAGCCTCCAACAGCATTTATTTGTTTTTAATTAATAACATTGTGGTTTAGGGCATCCAGTATGATGGTTTTATATTTGTACATATTGCAAAATGATCACCACAATGAGTTTAGTCAACGTCCATCACTTCACATAGTTACAAAAATGTTTCCTTGTCAAGAGGCCTTTTAGGATCTACTCCCTTAGCCACTTCCAAATATACGATACACTATTGTTCCCTATGGTGACCACCCTACACGGTTCATCCCTAGAACTTTATCTTATAACTGCAAGTTTGTACCTTTGACCCATTCTTTATATAATTCTTTGTACGTAAGTTTTATTCTAAATGCAGTGGGAGAATAAGCTAGGGAATGAAGAATGCAAAAGGCTTGATTGTCCCCACTGTCCGCCCTGCTCCAGTCCTGTGCTGTGATGTTTCATACTCCGCCCTGAGCATCGCCAGCTTGCTATCCAAATAAAGAAATGATAAAAACAAAACAAAAAAATAGTTTTTATATATAGGATGTTTATATAAAGAATCCCAAGGGCTGCCCTGAGGCCCCGGCTCCCCTCCCACCTGCAGGGGCGCCCCACCCTCCCCCTCACGGTGCACAGTCACGTTCCACCTCCAAGAAAGGGGGTCTTGTTTTCAGCCGCCCCCAGGGAATGGGGTCTGAGATCCCAAGAGAGCACGCAGACGGGGTGGACACTGCTGATCGACTTAGAGAAGCAAGCCCAGTTCCTGCAGGAGGTTGGTTTGGGGCCGATTCAGGAAGCGGCACGTGAGTCACACGTGGGAGGGGGCGGCAGCTGCCGGCACAGAGGCCCCGAGAGCCAGGGACCCGCGACGTTTCGAAGTCGTGTCGGTGTTGGCAGCGAGCCAGGCCTGGATCCTGAGGAAGCAGGAAGCACCGGGAGGTGAAAGACAGCCTGGGCTCGGCAGGGCCTGTCTTCTCTGCAGACGCCTGGGCGGGAGCACCTGCCTCCGCGGGTGAAGGGGGCCGCTCCTTGGCCCAGAGGTGCAGGCAGAATGACCTCATCCTTATTCAACTCACCCCGCTCCGTCTCCCAGGTGAGGAGCAGAAGGAACCCTCCGCTGAAAACCAGGTGTTTATTCATTCCTATAGCCAATCAACTCTTGCTTGTTGAGCATCCGTTAGCGGACAGACAGCAGGACCATAGCGATGAGCAGAGTGGGTGGAACCCCAGCCTTTGTGGAGATTAATTCTTAGGGGAGTCTAGAAAGAAAAATGGGCAAACACAATGCCTTAATCACACTTTCCTCCCCAAAATAAAAGGTGAACAGAGAAGACAGAAGACACAGAGATAACGGGGAATTCCACCAAATGTACCGAGAGGAGGGTCTCCTTTAAAAATGCAACCACCTGCTCGAAGACCCTCATGCCTTAGACCATAACTCAAAAGCTTGGCCTGAATGATGAATTGGCCTCCAGGCTTGCAGATTTCCCTTTCCGGAACTTCAGATGCCACTTAGTTAGAACTCAAATGGTGAATTCTGTTTGGAATATTGATTGGAGTTGCATGGTCGTAGACTTTCTGCCTGTTATGCACAGCTTTCTCTGGGGAAGGAATCAAGAGAGAATTAGCAAGTCAATAAATTATTGGGGACAACTGGACAAACCAACATTTATTGAACATTCATATATTCTAAGAGCCACGATTTCATATTATGAATTTTAAATCCCTTCTGCTCTGCCAGCCAAGCATTATTATTCTCATTTTACATCGGCACAAGCTGAGGGGGCAAGTGGTCTATTAAATCAGACCCACATAGGTTTTTGACTTTTTGATCCTGTAGTGTTAAAAAAAAAAATGGATTCGTTACCCAAATTCAAAATGCAAGGGACTTCATATTTAAAAGCTCAGATTTCTCATTCAACCTTATGGGACATGGCAGGACCGGCACCCCATCCTGCATATATGTTTACATCATACCTAAAAATTCACATCATACCTAAAAATTTACTCAAAATGGATCATTGACTTAAGTGTAAGTTCTGAAAACTTTCTGAAACTAGAAAGCTCTTAGAGGAAAGCAAAAAAGTAAATCTTCGTGATCTTGGATTAAGCAATGGTTTCTTAGATATGACACCAAAAGCATGGGTGACAGAAGAAAAAAACCGATATTAGACTGCCTCAAAACTCGAACTTTTGTGCACCAAAAGCCATCATAAAGAAGTGATGTGACGACACTCCTAATGAGGGAAAATATTTGAAAATCACGTATCTGACAAGGGACATGTATCCTAAATATATAAATAGCCCTTACAACTCAACAATCAAAAGACGACCCAATTTAAAAATGGTCAAAGAGGGGCACCTGGGTGGCTCAGTCAGTTAAGTGTCTGCGTTCAGCTCAGGTCATGGTCTCAGGGTCCCGGGATCGAGCCCTGCATTGGGCTCCCTGCGCCGCAGGGAGCATGCTTCTCCCTCTCCCCTGCTTGTGCTCTCCCCCTCTCGCACTCTCTCTCTCAAATAAATAAATAAAATCTTTAAAATAAAAATAAAAATGGTCAATGAATTTGAATCGACTAGTCTATTTTTTAAAAAGGTACTAAAACAGCCAATAAACACGTGGAAGTGTGCCCAACGTCATTAGTCATTAGGGAAATGAAAATCAAACCCACGATGAGATGCCATTTCAAACCCTCTAGGATGGCTGTAATCCAAAGGTTGGAAATAATATGTATTGACGAGGATGTGGAAAAACTGGAACCCTCACACACTGCTGGTGGGAAGGTAAAATTGTGCAGCTGCTTTGGAAGACATTTTGGCAATTCTTCAAACAGTTAAACATAAAGGGACCATATCACCTGGAAATTTCACTCCTAAATATATGCCCAACAGAACCAAAAACCTATGCCCACCCAGAAATGTGGATGCAAATGTCTGTATCATCATTATTCATAATGGCCAAGAATGGAAACAGAATGTCCCTCCACTGAGGTATGATCAACAAAATATGGCACATCCATGCAATGGAATATTATTCTGCCATAAAAAGGAGTGAAGGGCTGACACAGGCTAGAACATGATGAATCTTGAGAACATTATGCTAAGTGAAAGAAGCCAGATGCAAAAGGCTGTCACATAATTCCATTTATCATTGCATCTTAGGTATCACTGTACCATTTTATCCTATGATTACATGTACCTGAAATATCCATATTGGCAAAATCCATAAAGACTGAGTAATAGTTGCCAGGGGCCAATGGTTGGGGTGTAAGAATAGTGACTACTAATAGGGTCATAAAAATATTCTGGAATTAGACAGTGGTGGATGGTTGTACAATTTTGTGAATGTACTAAAAACAACTGAGTTGTGCACTTTAAAAAGATGAATTTTATGTTATGAGAATTGTAGCTCAAGAAAGCTGTCGTTAAACTTAAGGGTACGGTATGTCTGATAGATATTTTTAAATCACCATAACTTTTTAAATTTTATTTATTTGAGAGCGAGAGCAGGGGCAGGGGGTACAGAGAGAGAGAGTCTCAAGAGCAGACTCCGAGCTGAGCATGGAGCCAGACGCGGGGCTCGATCTCACAACCTGAGCCAAAAGCAAGAATCGGATACTTAACCGACTGAGCCACCTGGGTGCCCCTAATATTATTCAATCACCATAATTTTTTTAGAAATCATTACAACTCCTTTTTAGTGAGCTTGCTTTTTCTGTACATCCTGGCCACAAGAGATAAGAGGAGCCCTAAGATGGGGAGAATACTAATTAATGAGAATTGGTTATTTTCCCATAGCCTCACATAACTACTCCAGTCCAGCACACGGGAAAATCGAGGTCCCCCTCCCCTCACTTTTTGGTTTATTTTGCCCATTATTAAACTTAACCCACAGCTATAATTTACTTTCCTGCTCCATGGCATGACTTTGACACCAGAACATTTATTTTATCATTAGAAGTACATCCCCCGAGTTCTTAACTCTGAAGGATCTTGTGCCACTGGTCATAACCCAGGTGACAGGTGCATGTTGATGCTCATACGAAATGGCCCTGACGGAATGTATCTCAAGTGTTCTGTCATTGCCACACTCTGGCATGGGAGAAACCTCCAGAGCCTGTCAGGACATGAAGCTGCCCAGACACATACTCCAACTCAAATGATAAATCTTCCTTGCAGAGATCACAAGAGTTAGCCTGTGGTCCTCGGCTCTGGCTGCCCATTATAATCACCCAAGAAGTTTTTTAGTAGTATCATCGATTGGATCTCATCTCACAACCACTGAATCAGAATCTTTGGGGATGAGTCCCAGGGATGATGATTTTTAAAAGCTCTTAAGATTATTCATTCCATTGTGCAGCCTGGGCTGAGAAACACTAATTGGATCAAGGCAAAAGCAAGAGCACAAAAATGTTTCGGCATTAGGTGGATTTCAGTTCGTAAGAGCGATGCATATTTCAAAGTCTTATTTTTTTGTTGTTAATGTCAGCCTGTACTTGCAGATGCCATTCCTATGAATACAAATCAGTATGGAAAGCAAGGCTATTCGCAAGGGTCTCTTTGGCCTTTGCCATCTTCAAAGTTACAGAAAAGACTTCAAAGGTAAGGGGCAGGGCTGCCAGACTCATGAATCCCAGGTGTCTTGGTGAGTGCATCATCTTGTGCAAGGACACCATGGTCACAATGGCACAACCGTTTCTTAGGGGCAAGCGCTAGCAATTGCAAGTAATAAATACCATTTTGGTTGAAACAGAATTAATTCTTTAGGCTCAGCCTAAATAAAGAAACTTCACTCCACTCCACGCACAGAAGCCAAGGGTAAGTCCTAGATACGGTCAGCCCAAGCTTGGGGACTTACTGCCAGGAGGTGTGGCATGGTGAGGGAGAGAGATAGGAGCTGTTTCATTTACCCTGATAACTGTGTCCCCTACTTCTCAAAATCAGCCCTACCCCCATGCAGAAGACCCCCTGCCATAGGATAGAACCACCCAAATAACTCCTGCCCCAAATTCTGGTTCCTTTGTTCAGCAACAACGCTTGAAATCTCTGCCACTAACTTTATTTCTAAGGATTTCCTTGATCCAAATAGGTTTAGGCTGGTGTTCCCCAACTTTTTATTTAACTGATGCACTTCTTTGCCAAAACATGCAAATGCCCTGATGTTCTATTCTTCCTCCTCCATCCAGCTTCGGGCAGAGGTGGAGAGGCTCCCTCTTCTTACATCCTTTTCCTCTGGGAACTCTTGCTATATTCTACATGTTCCCACAAAGCATATATAGACTTGTACCTTCTCTAGATTGTATTCTAAAAACAAGGTTTTACTAAATGTGCCTTATTATTTAACTATTTTGTAATAGTCAAGTGAATTGCTAAGACATATATGACTCCTCCTCTAGAGTTTTGTCTGCCCCCTACCCCTTTGAGAATCATGAATTGAGGCTCTATGTACTCCAGAGGAATAGAAATTATAATGTTCACCAAACACTCACTATGAGGCCCACTATGCTGTACATACATCACCTCATTGAACCTCTACCACAATCCTAACACGTAAGCTATTGTTAGTGCACATGGCTTACACATAAGAAAACTGGTTCCCAGAGAGGTTAAGTGATTGGCCTAAGATCACACAGCCAGTGCAGGGTTTGGTATCAGAGTAGGTGCTGTTATTATCTGACCATGCAACACTTCTCAAGGTCAGTACAGCACAAACTCCGATCTTTTCCAGTAGACTAAAGCTTCTCGAGAACAGGGATAGTGTTATGCATGTCTGTCTACTCAGAATACAAAATCAGGCTTAGATATATTCAATGTCCAGCAAAGATTTTTTGACTGAATGAAGGAAGGAAGGAGAGTCGTTCTCTGATGAAGCCATCATGCTCTGCCATGCCCTCAAAGACTGGAGAATGAGGGAAATGGGCTCAGTTGGGGGATTCCAGCCTCATGTCTCATGGGGTGTCGAGCCCTACTCAACCCTGGAGGGAGCAGAATAAAGGACATTTTCAGGGAATGAATCACTTTGAAATATGGTTCGTTGAGAGAGAATCTTACAGGATTCTCTCCATCGTGCTTCCAAATGGCGAAGCTGGCTGAAGGGACCTCTGACGAGGTTGACTTCCTTGGGGCCAAATTTTCAGTATTTGCTAAGTGGCTTACCCGATGGCCAGACTCATCCTTCTTGCACAAGAATCTCAAAGTTGTTTTATTTTTCTTATCACCGAATTTAGGTCTTTAACCCACCAACCAATCATAGTTACGAATATTTATATATCATAATGCCTCAAGTTAAAATTAATTTCATCATAAGTACATAATGTGTAAAACACAGCATGTGCACGTATATAAATACACACATATGGCTGCAGTAACAGGCTTTCCTTTTCCAATGACACGAGGCAAAACTAACACGTACAATATGGATTACAATATTTAATGATCCCAATTTGACACTCACACAATGGCAGTTGTCCTAGAGACTTTTGCGTCTTCCAGTCCATGGGGCTCAACATCTGTCCTTCAGATCCCTCGGAGAGGGGTGCCCACACAGAGCACCCCTGCTGCCCCCAGATGTGGGCGTGTCCTGTGAGGCACAGACTACAGTGAAGGAAGCCATGAACAGCTGGTCCCACGTGCTCAGGAATCGGGCCTTCCAGCTGGAAAAGGTGGGGTGCAGCATGATGTTCCTATAGCCGCTGCCCTCGATGTGGACATTTCAATTAAAGATAAGATCTCTGGTGACTTTACAGAAGAGTTGGGCTTCACTGACAGATCCGTTCAATTACAGTCCTGATTTGGTCGTTGACTATCTCATGCATCCCATGGCCCACTGTGTGGGGCCAGCCCCTGCATGCGTGGGGCCTGAAGAAAGATGGCTGGCCCCTCTTGCTTCCATGCTGAACCCTTTTGAAAAAAGATATTGCAGGGGGGCGCCCTGCTGGCCCAGTCGGAGGGTCATGTGACTCTTGATCTCAGGGTCATGAGTTTGAGCCCCACGTTGGGCATAGAGATGCCTGAAAAAAAATATATATATATATTTTTTTTTTAAGTCGTTTCAGGGACAAGAAAATCAGTTAATCCCTTTCTCACTTGATACGTGTACATTTTTTCACACGTGGTATATCATTCCTTCTCTCCAGCTTCTCTCTATGCATATAAATGTATGGGTCTAAATTTGCGTGTGTGGAGAGAGTCCCCTGTAACTGAATTCCATTTCTGTGATGCGTCCTTCAGTGGCTGAAACTTGATCGTAGCTCCTGCTAACAACTGACTTAATCTGTGTGGGGTCTACCGAAGCCCACAGTGAAGCACAATTTATGGCAAATCCATAGCAATGGCAAGTTAACCGTTTCTGAGCTTTGAACTGAGAAGGAGACATAGTGATAACATCTACACAAGCTCAACTACTACCAAGGTGGAACACCAGCCAGCAGAGAGAGACAGTGAGTTCCAGCTGGCTCCTGCTGCGGGGCTGGGGGATTGGAGCCTTGTGACCCCAGGGGGCCGCCCATCAGTCCTGCCTTCTCCAGGCCCTTCTCCCTGCAGCTCCTGGGGTCTTCCAGAAATGCAAATCTAATTATGCCACCACCATTCCAGTGGCTCCTTATTGCCCTCAGGCTAAAGCCCTGGAGGCTGGTAGGGTAACAAGGTCTGTCATCACTGGGTAACACACCGACCCCAGAATGCATCATGCGCTCTCCTACCTCTGGGGCTTCTCCACGGGTGTCGTGTTTGCCTAGATGTCTGGCTAGCCTCTCTTCAACTCAGAATCCTCTCCTCAGACAACATTCCTTTGTGTCGATCCCCTCATGTGGCTTCCCGTGGGAACCTGTCGTGTCCCCTCCAGAGCCCCTCTGTCATGTGCACCTGCCACGCTGGGCCACTGGGACTTAAAGGAAGTGACCTGAGAAGTGATTCTTCTCTGTCTCTTCCCCTCCCTTTCTTTCTGCTCAGAGGGATGAGCTTGTCTCCTTCTCCTACAGACGGACTAGGAAAGTCCCATGGGTTTAGAGCTCACACTTTCTGATGTAGAGAGGTTGCTCTCCGCCAAAAATGCATACTGCCTCTTCCAACATGTGAGTTGTCACAGAGAAGCAGCTGTCCAGCCTGGGATGGCATTTGCCACCCACTGGCATCTAGATGGGGATGTGCAACTAGTTGTCACCAACCGGGTGTGAGCAGCAGGGATGTGTCCCTTCTGGGCCGACATGTGCAAGAAGTGGGAGTGTCTACTTTATGCTTTCTCTTTCCTGTCAACACATACAGAAAATGGAAGGAACCAGGTTCTTGATACCGACCTGGAAGGACCTCCGAGAGCCAGGAGTAGGAGGGGAAGAATTCTCTTATGGCAATGCACTGAGATCAGAAGGTTTACTTCTTATGTTTGTTACTATTACTCTAATACACTCTTATATACTCGGTCTTATCTTTAAAATAATACAGCCTCAATGTATAATTTGAAAATAATTATATTAATTGTATAAATAAAAACTTGGCATGAATAAGATGTTTTCCCTGATTAGATCTGTTCCCGTTGAGCATTGCCCCTTCTCCCCCTAGCAAAGGCTTTTATCCCCCAGGGAGGGATACGGAGTAAGCATATTCTTCCTGGTTAAACATTATGGTAAGGTGGCTTTACAACCCCTGGACCTGACAGGTACTGAAAGCTGACTCCTTTTCTTATGGATGCCTGCACGATTCCCCAGAGACCCCTCTGCTCTTCCTACCCACGCTCAATCTCCTTGGTGCCAAGTGTCACTTTCCCCACTGGGTGCTTCTACATTCCAAGCTTCTGCCCCAGATAGAATAACAGCACAGCCTTCCTCATCATGGGATTCTTGCTCCAGCCAGATGCCCTCTTTTCAAATATCCCCAGACCAACACTCCTCCTGCTGAATCTGTTGTAATAGGTCCCCGAGATTCACACAGCTTTGACCTGCCATCAGAGGAGTGAAGAAGCAACTCCTTCTCTCCCATCTCTGCTGCTATGAGCTGCTTTAACTCATCTCTAGAAGCGATTGAACAACTATGCAATTGCACAGAGGAAAATCATGTTTCCAAAGAAGTAGGGAAATTAAACTCACAAACTCACCCAAAGCTAAAAAAATGCTCTTTTATTTTTTCCATTAGCAATATGCAGCCTATCAAAAATATTAATCTGACAGGTGAATTAGCTGTTTTGATATGTTTCCTTATTTTTGACACATGTCTTTGGCAGATAAGCAATTCCGTTCCCTAGTTACAGATATGCTCATATTCAGTAATTTATTCCCCCATTTAAATGGTGCTTTTTCATCTTTAAAATTAAAATGTTTTCCAAAATATAGAGAGAAAACTATTAATAATTTAGCATACAAATCAGATTTTGCATTGGTGATAAAAATAAAAGTCACTATGTATCATATGGGAACAATGACTCATTTCTCAAACACACATTTTTTTTTTTTTTTTCAGAAAGCAGCTTTTCTGGTCATTTAAGAAACCGCGTTGAGGGGAGTCACGTGAAAGGCTCAAAATGCTCTCAGCTGCTACTTCTGTCTGCCAGGCATCATCCCTCATGTTTAACTTTCTCCTGTCTTATAACTTCACTATTTGGGGGAGGGAAAAAAAATGTCCAATAATCAGGTTCAGTACTACTAAGCTGCTTCCTTAAATTTAATCATTTTTAAATTATAGAATACAGCATTGCCGATAGCCACAGTGTGGAGAAGTGATTGCATGGAGAGAGGCATGACTCCTTTCTAAGTTTCCTGTGTTGTGCTGGATGATGGAAGGGTATCTCATAGCACTGACCAATGCCCTAATACTAGGAACCATGGCAGGACCATCTAGGAGCCAGGGGTAATAATGGACCCATAGTTGTAAAACAAATTCTAATGCAAAGAGGTGAACCTTATTAAAAATACAATGGTCCTAGGAAATCTTTAATTGATGGTATAAGGGAGCAAAATTTGCCACCCCAAAATGTGTCTCTTTGGTATGTAGATTATTTCAGGCTGATTATTTTTAAGAAGCAGAAGACTCGAGAAGTTTTTCTTTTTTCCCTCCCCAATACCTAAAGCTAGAGAAACTGTCCCCAGAAGGGAGCTATCACCATAGATAACTACATTAAGGTATGAGCTAGCTATGGTAGACAGGGAGGAGGCTAGTGAAGGGCCAAGGGGGGCCACCCCAAAATGTGCCACTTGGGTATACTGATTATTTTGAATTAAAAGTTAATTGAGAAACAGCCAATACAAGAAGAACACTCTGAACCGCCCCACCTCTTGTTTCCAGGAAATAAAACTCCCACGTGAAAGGTACTCTGCCTGCCCCAGGGGGTAAAGAGAAAAGTTATCATTAGAGAGGGGAATTCAGAGCCAAGTAGGCTGTATAAATAAATCTTGTACTTTTACTGATTTACAACCCCGGGACACAGTCTGTTTAAAATTCCTTAGAATTCACAAAGTTAAGTTTTCTATGTCCTGTCAATTCCTCACAGATTTATCGACTCTTTGTCTAAAAAGCATAAAAACTGCCTGCTTTGGTCATTTCTTTAGGTCTCAATTTCATTATTGGGCCTCTGTGCACACATAATTAAACTTTGGTTTTTCTGTTATTAATCCATCTCATGTAAATTTAATTCTTAGACCAGCTAGAGGAATCTTGAAAGGTAGAGATACATTTTTCCTCTTCAACACTAGCGAAGCCTGTTTGTTTAAAGTCCTGTCTGTGTTCCATTGCCTCCGGATGGCCCAGTAAACATTTGTTCACCAAACATGTACTCTTTCCATTCTTCCCATGAATTGCCTTCCTTCCCTTTGAAGCCTCAGGCCCCTAGCCCCTTCTCCTTAGTCTGGAATGACTCATACACATCATGTTGCCTGCTTTTGGAATCTCTAATGTTTATATGGGTTCCCAGTATGTACGCAATTAATTTTAATTTCTCCTGTTAATCTGTCTTGTGTCCATTTAATTCTTAGAGCAGCGAGAAGAATCTTGAAAGGTAGAGAAAAGTTTTCCCTCCCCTACAATGGTATGGAAATTGTTCTCTTTGCTTAAGACAGGAGACAGTCTGCCAGTGTCAGATATTAATCATCATTATAATAGTAACAAAAATAATAATGCATTAACCATATTTTGTTGGCCACCATCTATGTGCTGATGTATGTTTGGGATTGAGACAGCCAGTTCACCCAAGTCCACCCTCTACTTCTCTGCATTGAACACCCATTTTGCATTGGCTGCTCAGGATCAAGGCTACACTGCAGCCCGATGTGGCCACAAGTCCAAGTTCTAGCCAATGGAAAGTGGGTCTCTTCTAGGAAATGTTCCTGTTTTCCCATATCCCTTCCCTGTTGGCTGTCCTGGGATGCAGCAATGAACCCTCTGGACCAAACAGATGATAACAACACCCCAGGAATGCTGAGCAATAAGACAGAAAGAGCCTGGGTCCCTCGTGACTTTAGGATTAGGATTAGGACACTTCATTGATGATTAATGCCGGCTACCACACCAGTCTTACTTGAGAAGAAGTAAACAAACATTGTCATTAATGTAATAGAGCAGTAGTAACACACACACACACACACACACACACACACACACATTCTTCAAAACTCAAGTTTTTCAAGTGTAATAATAACTACCACCTGCTCTCAGATTATTTTTTGTGCCAGGCTCTCTGCTAAAGTGTTTCTCAGCATGATTCCATCTCATCCTCACCACAATCCCCTGAGGTAGGTACTCCTGCCCCCATTTTACAGAAGAGGAAGCTGGGGCCTAGAGGGGATAAATTGCTTTCCCCAAGTCACACGGTAGTAGTAAGTAGCCCCCAGAGATCAAATCCGAGCCCCTGGACTCCAAGCCCGTGTTCTCATTTGCCTCCTGCACAGCAGGGATTACAACAAACATATTCTCTCATGGGCCACCAACAGCTGGGCTCCTGGAGAAATGTGTTATAAAGGAAATCCATGGCCACAGATGAAATCAGATGAGCAGGGCCGGAAGAGTGGAGATCATCTAGAACAGACAGGTGCCCAAGTTTCCCAGAGCTGCCACAACGAAGCACATACATTGGGGGGCAGGGGGGCTCAGAACAACAGAATGTCTTGCCTCGCAGCTCTGGAGGCCAGAAGCAGCCTGAGGTTAAGGTATCAGCAGGACTGTGCTCTCCCGAAGGCTCTAAGGATGGGTACGTCCAGGGCTCTCTCCCCACTGCTGGTAGATCCCCCTCTTACGGCAGTGTACCTCCCAACTATCATGGCACATTCTCCCTGAATGATGTCTATGTTCAAATTCCCCTTCTTGTAAGGTCACCAATCATAATGGATTAGGATCCCACCATACTCCAGTATGACCCCATCTTAACCAAGTATACTTACAATTACCCTATTTCCAAGTAAGGTCACCGTCTGAGGTATTGGAAGTTAAGACTCCATGGGTAGAAGGTGAGCATCTCAGACAGGCATTTGCTTTCTCTGGGATACTGGTTTCCTTTTTTTTTTTTTTTTTTAAGAAAACAGGAAATTAGAGAAGACTGTCCCTGAGGATGTATTAGCACTTTTCATTTAAAAAATACCCTTCCATGCTTATTTCTTAATGAATACATAGTGTTTCCAGTGACTCAAATAAACAAAAATTGATTATCTATTTCCACACTAGATGAAGCACATAGTAATAATCCCATGTGAAAACTGTCAAGGTTAGAAATTAGTGGCTTTAAATCACACAGCAAGCAGATGGGGAGGTCAGTACTGGAACTCAGACTTTATATCTAGAATTCTTGATATGGTGGAGCCTCGGGGAGATCGATTTTGGAAGTATAACAAGGTAAAATTCCTAAGAAAAGAGGTGAGATTCCAGGATCTCCTCACTAGCAAAGCTCTGATTTAGAAGAGTCGGCCTCCCTCGGTGCAGAAGAGAGCCTCAAAGCCCTGAGCAGGGAGCAGAGGTCTCAGCATCAAATAACATCACTGGCAATGAAGTATCTCCCTCCTCCCACCCATCCTGACCATGCCTCCTACACAGGCAGCAGCATGATTGTGGCCCTCTTGTAATCGGAGCCATCAAGGCTCAGGGAGCTGGTGGTATCTCATTCAAGGTCCAGGTGATGGAGGTGTGAGCAGGGAGTCACCAACTTCTGGGTTCTTGCTTTGCCCCAGGGAAGATGGTTGGCTTTGCCTTCCCTTCCACGGAGGGACAACTTTACTCATACCTGAGAGGTATTCTGTGACCCACATGTGTTTGTTTCTGATTCAGTTTGGGAACAGCCCATATTTTTCTTTTTTTGCTCTAACAAAAGAGAAATGGAAGTTCTCCTTTTTTGGAGGCAAGAGGCTGAGAAGAACAAGCACTTCCCCTTTGAGCACACCATCTCTCTCCATCGTCTTGACAACATGAATTTTTTTGTCTGTTGGGAGTCGAGCTAAAAAATCTTTTTTCAAAGCATGAGCAAGAGATAAGTTTCTGGAATGATAAGTTTTGCAGCTTCCCAGGCTGTGGGCCCAGGTATGTGTGATAAGGTGAATAATGAGACAAAATCCCGCATAAACAAATCTTTGTGTTTCTTCTGATGGCCTGTTGATGGTCATTAAAATGTAGATTTCTGGGAAGAAAAATCATCATTAATAAAAATACTGGCAACATGACTGGGGTTTCTGTTAGGATTTGTTTATTCATACTGACAGAGTTCCCCCCTACAACGCCATATTTAAGGAGCTAGTTAGAAAAAGTAGAAGAAATCAGTAGAGAGATGTCCCGGGACCTCTGGTGGTGATGCTAATGTATGTCTTCCTCAGCTTGTCCTTTGTAAAATGAAACCTGTAGCTTTTTCTCCTCCGTTAATGAACGTCTGTCTGCAGAGCAAGGAAACGCTGTAAACAATGAATAAAGTGAAGAGTGCCCATAACACCACAAATTTAGGGGATCATGGTTCCACCATAGGATATTTGGTCTTTGATGCTTGACATTAACGAAGAGTAAGAATAATTTCTCAACACACTGTTTTAACATTGAAAGGAAGAACCACACCAACTTGGACAGAAACAAACCCACATTTCATATAAATAAAACCGCTCCTGGTATTGCTTTTGAGACCAGGTTCAATGGTCTCTACTAGGTGATTTCTGTGTGTGCTCACTCTCAAGTAAGTTCAAGATACAGCTTTGCAAAGACTAAAGGAATGGAGACATAAACTTTAATTTAGCATCTGGATGTTTACTTTTTATGAACTATCTGAGAGCTATTCTTTTAATTTTGGATGTTCTGGGTGCTTCTTGGCATGGAAACTTGAAAGCACCATCCATAATTTAAAGTAGAAATATACATAAAGGAGAAGCTTTATGTTTACTGTTACCTCGTATACTGTCTACTCGTATTTCAAAAAGAGAACTAATCTATTTCATTACATTTTACAGTATTTGGCCTAATAAATTCCTTGTAACCAAAAGTGCTGAAAAATTGTAAAGGCTTTTAAAATATTATTAGTCAATATCTCATTTGTTATAAATTTACCCAAACTCTGGAAACAGGCCCGGTAGCTAATTTTCCTTTGCCCCTTGCAAGTGATCAATAATTCACAGTTATTATTGATTTAAATACAACAAGGTATTAAATCCTGTCAAGTGCAAGTTTGTTTGAGTAAAAGATGATTTCCTTTTAATGATAAGATTTGATTCAGCTAATTTCGGGGTGCTGCCCTGGAATAGCAAGGGACAGTTTTAATATGGGGAAGGCAACGTGACGCTGAGGGAAACAGCGAGCTAGGAAGATAACAAAAATGTGCATTGCAAACACAGAAAGCTATAAGGGGGACAGATGCTGCCTATTTCGGCAGAAATATGTGAGTTTCGGTTCTTTAATTGTGGCAACGGGTGACTTGAGCAACGAAAACATTTTCAAGAGGAATTTAAGTTTATTTTGGGTCTCCAGGTAGGTGTGTCTGGGGCTCTGTACGCTGTAAGCATGTGCGGTGACTTTGGAGAAGATGAGTGTTAAGTAACTGAAGGAGTGGCTCCCCCAGCCAGAGGGACCTGCTGAACACCTGTCAGCGCTAGGGGGCGCTGCACGTCCTCCAAGGTCAACGGCTCTGCCTTCCAAGCCTATGGATGCCATTTCTGCTCATTCAAGCCACAGAGGAGGCGACAAGCATTTAACCCCAAAATCAGCGTTCCCCTTTAGAAGAAAGAATCTGGGCTGCTAGGACATTTTGTTGGGGGGAGATAATATTTCTTAAGTGATTGAAAGCTTGATAGTCCCAAACAGAAAACGTTTGACCTGGAAAACTGAATCTGTAACACTATTCTCTTGCAATGCTTTCCACGCTTGGAAGTTCTTGGACAATCTAGACGAGGCACTCTGCAGAATTAGGAATTAAAATTCCTCCTAACCTGTAAAAGTCATAATGCCGTTAAAAAGTCAAATTTTCGTTATCCAGGCTCAGTGTATACTCCCGAAACATGTTTCCAGAAAAATATTTATTTTGAATCGCTTCTCGACCTTTTGGCTAAGATCAAGTTAGAAAGTATTTATTTTGAAATGGTGATCATCACCCTGACAAACGTGCCCTTCTTGCTAAAATGGGACTCACGATAGTATTAATTTCTGCAGTAAGAGACAACGGAAAGGTTCACTGGAATACATATTCTGGATCAGTAGCACCTGCCAAGGGCCAACAGCCAGAGTCGGCCGTTTTTGCTGACAGGTGTCCAGCAGGTGCCTCAAAGCTGGGCACGAGAGTTGGGCCGTTGTACCATTACCCGCCCCTAGGAGTGCAGCCTTCTCAGGTCATGGGCCCCTTTTCTAGCTCATTTGCCACTCACCCCGAGCTGCTGGGCTCACCTGTGTGGATACGTGTGACACCTTCCCTCCCATTGCTCTCTCTAACCATCTGTTCTCTCTAATTTGGGAGAAAGAGACTTCTTTTCCCCACCTGAGGGCAACGCTGCCTCAGGACAGAAGAAAACAGATCTTCTAGAGAGGATGATGCCGTTTGGGGTTTTAAGGGACATCTCGTTCATTCTCCCGGGTTTGCGTGTTTTTTTGTCGGATTATGAAGACAAAATTATAATTGGATAAACAAGCTCTGACCACAAAGTGTAGTCACTGCACGCGCTGAGAACTGCCCTCCTCACTGACCGTCTCTTTCACACCCGTGGCAATTAATTTACGAGATGGGGACCCAGCCTCAGACAAAGGAAACTCAGCTCATTCGTCCTTTCTTTCTTTTTTTTTCTTTTTTAAGGAGAAATGTCAACACAAGTTGACAAACTGTGGCGTATTGTAAATGTTGACATTTTCTAAATAAATACTGTCAAACATGCAAAAATATTGTGATATAATGGTACCAATCATAAGATAATTATGGCATTTATAGAAATGTTAATTTACAGCAACTGCAGATTTGCATCGGGGGAATGAGATGTGGCTTGAAGACGGCTAATGATCATGAGGCTTCTTCCCATCCTTCAGTGGACTTCTCTGCCGTGGCTCAACCTTCCTTTCAGACAATGCTAAAGATCTTCCACGGAGGCCCTTGGAGGGAAGGACCAGGCAAGACTGTCCAGCAGGCACCCCCCTCTCCCCATCCCCTGCGGAGCCCACCTGACTCCATCTGTCTTCCATAGTGGACCAGCCTGACTTTAGGGTCACAGAAGATGGCGCTTCATTCCTGAGTCTGATACTTACTTAGGTAAAAGTCCTCTTCTAAGAAATTCTAATTTCCGGGCGCCTGGGTGGCTCAGTTGGTTAAGCGACTGCCTTCGGCTCAGGTCATGATCCTGGAGTCCCGGGATCGAGTCCCGCATCAGGCTCCCTGCTCGGCGGGGGGTTCTGCTTCTCCCTCTGACCCTCTTCCCTCTCGTGCTCTCTGTCTCTCATTCTCTCTCTCAAATAAATAAATAAAATCTTAAAAAAAAAAAAAAAAGAGGGGCACCTGGCTGGCTCAGTCAGTAAAGCCTGTGACTCTTGATCTGGGGGTCATGAGGTCAAGCCCCACGTTGTGGGTAGAGATTACTTAAAAACAAAATCTTAAAAAAAAAATAGTAACCTGGCAAAACCAAAAAACATTCTTATACTTCTCTCGTCAAAACATACCCAAGAATTTAAGTACACTCCCACCCCACACTAACCTAATGCAGTAGCTTTGGCTTACTGCAGAACTGGAAAATGATAATTTTTTCATTTTCACCTAAAATGCTTCCCTATTCTCCTCCACTCTCTCTCTCTCTCATGCACAGGTCTTGCCACAGAGCAATTAAAGCACGTTGTCTGGGGTGGAAACCAGGAGTCCATAATTTTCAAAGAACACCAGGGATCGCAAGGCGATCCGAGAGACAAGGGCCAGTGGCCTACCAGCCCCGCAAGGTGATTCTAATGAAGCTGAAGCATGAACCCTTGGCCTCCAACCTCCTCTCCTTCCCTCCCTCATCAGGGCATGGAAGATGCATGAAATGTGAGGGGGGCCTGGGGTAAATAGGACCCAAATGCTAAGGACCCAACATGTGTTAATTCTCAGACGTCAGGTGATTCAAGGCAACCACCGGGTGCCATTTGGGAACCAGCACGCCGTGTCCAAGGAGCGGATAAGTTAAAGAGTTTTCATCCCAACGTCTGTGACTCACAGTCGATTGTGACTCATTCCCAGGGGTTACAGTAACGCCTCTCCGTCTCAGTCGGCTGTGGGTCTCAACGCCTGGGGAGTTATTGTCTAATGGGCACGGAGTTTCAGGACGGGATGATGCAAAGATCCTGGAACTGGATATATGTCTCATAGGATGGGAAATTAATTTGCTGGCAAGTATAAGGCGAATTGGGGCAGGTAAAAAATAAAGGCGAGACATTCCAAGAGGAGGCCAGCATAATAGCCCAGTTCCAGATACTGATTCTTTGTATCCGAACAGGAAAGGAGACAACAAAAGCCAGGAGGCAAATAACAAGGGTAAGTCAAGTGACACGAATGGAGGAAGCCAGGGACGTCGCAAACAACCGTGACTTGATCGTGCTTCTTCATGTTAAAACTTACGGTGCGCAGAGCAGATGTGGTCTGAGCCCCAGCCTGAGTGCACCCACCGCAGGTATACAAAACAGCCCGAGAAGTACAGATGATTCCAGGATGTGGGTCTAGCCCCAACGATCCCCTGCACCTGCCATGGGTGCCGGGAAACAGAACATAAAACCCTGAGAGATTAAAATCGTTTGCAATGAAGGAGTAGTTTCCTTTGTGATGGGAGAAAGTGTGTGAACACATTTTTAAAGTGAGTACACTGGAATTTTTTAAAAATGGAGATAAAAAAGCCGATGCACAGTGAAATGACCCCATATGGAAAAGGGAAAAGTGCACATGTTCTGGGCTTTATTCTTCATGACAAAGCCTACTGAACAAAATCATATATATTTTTCCAGCTCAGGCATTCAGCTTAAACGTGCAGCCCTGGGGCGCCTGGGGGGCTCAGTCGTTAAGCGTCTGCCTTCGGCTCAGGTCGTGGTCCCAGGGTCCCGGGATCGAGCCCCGCGTTGGGCTCCCTGCTCGGCGGAGAGCCTGCTTCTCCCTCTCCCTCTCCCTCTCCCTCTCTCTGCTGCTCTGCCTACTTGTGCTCTCTCTCTGTGTGTTAAACAAATAAATAAAAATCTTTAAAAGAAAACAATGTGCAGCCCTGGTGGGGTTTATGGTCCCTGTTGGTCCCCCAACTCTCCCTCTGTGCCCAGGTTGTTTGCAGCAGGGAACACTCATGCTGGAAAGGCTAGAGGATCGAAAATTAAAGGCTTAATTTGGGCATTCAGGCTTTGACGAGGCTCAAATTTGTCACTTTTTTATTGAAAGAAATGTTCAGCCCTTGCGAACAACCGACTCACTCGTGGAGGTTTCGTCCCAGGACGAAAGGTAATGAATTACATGCCAGTCATTTTCATGCTTTGAGCTAAATCGAGGTGTAGGAATGTTTACATGTATACAAGAAATGCCAGTGTGATCATCAACAGCACAAAGGGGTTAAAATTCCTTCAGTTTGTGCAAGACTGGAGCGGCCCATTATATACTTTCAAGTTGGGAGGGGTTAGGGAGAGCATAAGTCTCTGAGGAATTTTGGAAGCGAGGTTTCCAGGACCTTGAGGGGGCTAGCTGTTGTTGGGAAAAGGTCATTTATTACCGCCTAATAAAACCTGAGTCGTGAGACCCTCCAGTTGTGTATCAGTGGGTCATATGCTTGGGGGGTGAATGCCAACACATATCTTGGGGGTTTAGAGATAAAGGAAGTTTCCAAAGGAATTTTTACATGTTGAAGTAGACTTACAGGATCCTTGGATTTGGGCTAAGATTGCCTTTTGCCCTTAGCAAAGTATGAACATCGAGGCAGGTGAGTCCCTAGAGGAAAGTCACTCTGCCTGTTTCAAGGACTCGTCGATAGGCTGTAGGTAGGAAGGAAATTTAATTTTTTCTCTTCTGCCTTTGTGTCCCACATCAAACAGGACAGATCTAGTCTCCGATCCTCTAGAGCTTACAGTGTAAAAGACAGAAATAGTCTTTCATCCCATCCATCACGCTGCCTAATTTCTACAACGTTGCCAGGAAGGAGGCAAGACAGGGGTCCTGGCTGCCATTTCCAAGCATGACTACTGAGGTCCAACAAGTTAGGGCACGCGGCCGGCACCAGCGAGGACGAGCCCGAGCCCTGAGTCTGAACACACCTCCTCCTTCTGTACCTTGCCACCTGCCGGCTCGTATCCCAGGCAAGGTAGGCGCCCCTGGGCATGTGCATGAACCTCAGGCTCTCTGAGACAGTCCCAAGGAAGAAAGGGTGAGGCAGGGATGAAAATGCCATCACCCCGAGACATTAATTCCTTTATTTTCCCTGTCCCTATTTTTTTCATAGTCCCCTCATTCTCACTTCTCACAAAGCTATTTTGCGCTCCTTGCACCATCTGGTGAGTCCCTGTAGATGTGAAGGATGCCAACTCCTTCTTGTCTTTCCCTTACGTTGTCCTCACTGCCAGCCCCTCATAGCCAAGGCTGCTGGGGGACAGGGGGCCAGCAACTCAGCCTGAATGTCACACACAGGATGAGTTTTTAGAATAAGTATGTCCCACATCTTGCTATGGATATCCTCGTATCAAAGTGATTGTTTATCTCAAGTGTAAATGTAACTGGGGCCTTGCACTTTAATCTGGTAAATCTGATCTTTCTACTCAGCAGCACTCTCCTCTGCTTTCTAGGAGAGGCGTCTGCAGGGTCCGGGTACTTCTTCCCACCTAACTCCATGCCCTTCTCCATCGTCACAAGTCTCGACTGATAGAAAAGTGAGGTGCGGGGGGAAATATTTCAAGTAATTGCCGACCGCATCGATTTTATTTCCCTTCGAGAGCTGAGGTGCGAGGAATCAAACCGCCAAGGACATGCGTCATGTCCAAACGCCTGATGCAAAATCGTATTCACCTCCTTTCATAAATGCCAGTTTTGAAAACTTGGAATTTACGAGTCGGGGAACATATTTTTTTAAAAAAGCCCTGACATTCTATTCTAAATAAATAAATAAATAAAAGCCCTGCCATTCTGAGGCAGGGTTTGATCTTTCCAGTCTCCAGAAATGAAATTCCAATAGGAAAAGACAAAAAGCAGAATCCTTTGGTGGAAACGTATAATCAGAGGCCTTTGATAACAGTGCTTTTTTGAGATGGTTACTCCACATTTCCAGAAGGACAAGGATTTGGGACGGTGTGGGGGGATATTAGGGGACATTTGGGGAATCTTCAACACCTTAATAGTTTAAAAAGATCTCTAAAAATAAAAAAATAAAAATAAAAATGCTGTCTGTCAAGTTGAAAAAAATAAAAGAATAAAAAGATCTCTAAAGTTGCAAAATCACATTGAACAAAAGAAACAATGGGATTTGATGTAGGCAAGAATGTGCTAAGACAGCCTTCCTTCTAGCAGTGGAAACACAACCGTTTTTATCAGGTAGCTAGGGTGTGGATGATGTGGGTCAGTCTCATCATACTACTAACAACAGGAAAGGTGAATTTCTTTTTCCACTGAAACGAACAGAATTATAAAACTTGCCTCTCAACTTCCTCCCTAAAATGTGAAAAGAAAAAAAAAAAAGCCATGACGTTGAGGGTAGATGGGCGTGAACGTCGGTCAGCAGGTACTTGGAGTTGTTAAACAAATGCCCCAGGGGGTAACATGTGCATCTGTTAGTTGGGGGGGTGCGGGGAGAGCAACTTGGCCTTCCTGATGTGGACGTATTTAAATGGAGGGGAACGTTGCCAGTGAAACAGGCTAGCACTCAAGGAATTTCAAGAGGAGTGAAGCAAGCAGAGACGAGCAGCAGCCCTGGGAGGAGGGATGTGGTCATCTTTGTTTGAAGGGTTTGTCCTCCTAGTCCATCAAATGCAGCGAAACCCAAGGGAAGCACCTGACCCGACCAAAACAAACCATGGTCTGAAAAGGGTCTTCTAGAACAGAGTGGCAAACCATCTGCATGACCCCCTGAGCCAGGCGTGGCGTGAGACCCCCACTGCGTAAGCCATGGTCTTCCTGTTACCAGCTGCTCTGCTCAGGTGGGTAACGTGAGTGAATGCAAGGTAAGGATCATCACCCGGGGAGCTCTAAGGCATCTGCAGACAGTAGGACAGTGTGACCGAAAACCCAACCACACATCAGGTGCAAATGCGAGAACATCACATCGTCCCATCACGATACGAGATGAATTGCCCAGAAAGGGAAGGATTCAGGTCAGTTCGCAAAGAAGTGTACGGTAATTGGGACAAACCAGATGCTTCAAAGCGGTTTGGGGACGCGATATTCTAAAACAGCTGAGCTTTAAAAAACATGATCAGAAATGATTCAAATGGAAGACAAAGGGGAATGGTCTCCTCCCATGCTGGAAAATGCTCTGGAGAAGCTACTATAAAAACAGTCATACAAACAGTGTAAAGCTTTTCACAGCTTATTTAAACCACACCTGGGAGCACGTGTCTCAGAGGAAGCAAAGAGTATCTGCACAAGGGCCTTTTTAGACACAGCCCTGAAGTCAAAGATCATGTGAACGATGCAGAAGCCAACCCGCGGCCAGAGCTTTGCACAGTGATGGCCACGGGAAGGATAGCCACGGCTGGGGGGTTTGGTGGGATGTCTGCCTCTGCATGCTGAGGTCCATCCATTTGGTGAGTAGGGAGCACTGACTTCTTATTTCCCCAATGACATCATTCTACAACCCTGAAACAGTGACCTGATGCATTTATGAAGCACGGTCATCAGCCGGAGAACTTGCCTGGATCTATCATCATTTGTTATCCCATTAGCAATGCCATCCCACCCACTGTCCACAGATAATGCGGTGATGACTGGACATCACATCCCCCAGCTGCTTTGCAATGACATGCTATGTCCATTCTGTGGACGGAAGCCATCAGCTCAATGCCAAGATCCTCCCTGCCTCCCAGGCTGCAGGCCGTCCGTGCTGCCTCCACGAGGAAAGATCCTTTCTGACAATAGAACACACACAGAAGAAAGTAAGAAATGAGGTTAAGAGGAACTGTATTCTGATGAGTTCCTGGATCTAGCTGGACCTGCAGCCCCACCAACCCCTGAATACTTACTTGGCTACATAAAATGTAACTTTTTTGTTTGTTTAAGCCAATTTAAATTGGATTTTCTGTTATTTGTACAGGAGGCCAAACTGATAAATTTCATAAATTTAAGACCGAGTATGGCTAATCTTGGTCTTCCTACTTTGTAGAATAACATCTGGAACATAGTGGACGCCAGAGGGAAGGCAGGAGGGGGGAAGCTTCCTGACAAATAGGAAGGGTATAACTTGGTGATCTCATAGTCTCCACAAAGGAATTGTGGTGGTGTGTCCCACATGGTATTACCCACGAAATAAAATGCTCTATTTGGCTTATGTGTCTCTCCTGTGGGTGCTTTCTGAATAAATAACCACCTTTAAAAATGGTACTATTTTGAAAGAAAGTAATTTCAGTAATTTTGGTTGGATGGTGAGTTACACAGACCAGTGGACTTTGATAAACAAACCTGTTCTAAACTGATACACTAGAAAAACCATTCCTAAAACAATTAATACTGAATTAGATGACATGCCTGCAGCCTCATTTGGGACCCAGCTGGAGGATATTGATAACTCTCCCCAGATAAACCCAGAAGACCAGGATGATGGCTCCAGCCTCCCTCTGAAAACTTGTCTTTGCTGGGCTTTGGAGATCTAGAAAAGCCACATGAGTGAAGCCTCCAGAGGTCCCTTTTCCTGAGAAACGGGCAAGTACAGCATAGACAGGAACACACAAACCCAAACCAAATAAACAGCTCGATCTAGAGCCTGAAACCTCCCGTACCTGCAGAGGAAAAACCAGCTGCTGAAATGTTACGGATAATTATGTTAAGGAAAAGGTTCTTTCGTGGTCCTGGAACATTGTTTCCTTCTGGTCACACAGCAAAAAGTAGACCAGCGGGCGTAGGACCCCGCGAAGACAAAACTTAGGTTTTGCCATCCGGAACGTGAGGTGTTCTTCGCTTTTGAAGAGGCTGATACTCAGATACCCGATCTGGAAAGGAGGCCAGGCACTGTTTGTAAGTGTATCAGGTCATCACTTCCCCGTGTTAAGCACCTCCTGCTTAGATGCCGGTAATTTCTGTACCGGGGTGAGATGGCTCTCACCCTTCACCAGATTTTTCAAGAAATACCAAAGACTCAGATTTTTTTTTTTTAAGATTTTATTTATTTATTTGTCAGAGAGAGAGAGCACAAGCAGGGGGAGTGGCAGGCGAGGGAGAAACAGGCTCCCCGCTGAGCAGGGAGCCCGATGCGGGGCTCGATCCCAGGACCCCGGGATCACGACCTGAGCCGAAGACAGACGCTTCACCGACTGAGCCACCCAGGTGTCCCAAAGATTCGGATTTTTACATGAAATTTTTGGAGTCCTCAATGTCAGCTCCTATTGGGATTCTGAATTTATGATGAGACTGGCTTGCTGAAGGGACCCCCTCGGGGGACCAGCCTGTGTTGGGTCCGATTGCACTTCTGGTCCGATTGTACTTCTGCCCTCACACAATCTCTGGCACCATCCGAAAGAATTCTGTCTTGGTTTCGATGAGGCCACCAGATAGGACCACAGTCCTGGAGGCCAGAAGCCCTCAATCCAGGTGTTGGCGGGGCCTCGCTCCTTCTGAAACCTGTAGGGAACCCTTTCCTCGCCCCTTTCTAGCTTCCGGAATTTCCCAGCAATTTGGGGCAGGCTCGGGCCTCCGGCTGCAGGACACCAGTCCCCGCCTTTGTCCCCACTTCTGCTCCCATGTTGCTGCTCTCACAGGGCAGACTTCTTTTAAGGGAAATAGTCACCTGGGAGCCGGGGCCCACCCTGCTTCCGTGTGACCTCATCTTAACTAGCTACCTCCCCAATGACCCTACATCCAGATGACGTCACTGTGAGGGTCCATTTGTGTCACCTTGGCTGGGCGAGGGGGGACCCAGGTAACAGGAGACATGATTTCCGGTGCATCCATGCAGGTGTCTCCGGAAGAGATGAGCATTTGAATCGGTGCGCTAAGAAGATGCCCTTACCCATGTAGGTGGGCACCATCTGGTCTGTTGTGGCCCCAAATGGAACGAAAAGGTGAATTTGCTTGATCTGGGACATCCTTCTTCTCTTGCCCTTAGATATCCGGTTCCTGCTTCTCAGCCTTTGGACTCAGACTTGAGTACTCGACCAGCTTTCCCGATCCTCCAGCTTGTAGACAGCAGACGGAGGCACTTCTCAACCTCCATGGTCACAAGAGCTAATGTATATAAGTACATATTTATAATTACATCAATATTTATATTATCATGTCTCTGGAGAACTCTGACTAATACAGTCACATTCTGAGGCACTGGGGGTTAGGACTTCATATCTTGGGGGGAGGGGCACAGTTCAGGTCCTAAGAGTCCAAAATGTATGTCCTTCCACAGGCCAAGTAGACAATCCCAACAGCAACACTCAGTGCCAAACTGTGTCTAAATCAGCGAAGGGCGGGAATTGAGGCATGGCCTACCTGGGGCAAAAATCCCCTGCACCTGCGGGCTTTTAAACTTAGAGAGCAAGCCATCTGCTAAGGTACGGTGTGGGGTGCTTGTCCTCTGTGGATCATTCCAAGATCCAAGCTCCCGCTGTCTTGTTGCTCAGCTATCCACTTAAACCTCGTCCTTCTCCGCAGCCAAGCTAAGGGAAGAAAGAAGGGGGAAACCATGGCTAAGGCGGGTCTGCTCAGGCTGCATCCTCTGGAGGTGACACATGTCACTTCTGCTCTCACTTCTTGTGCAGGAAATAGTCTCGCGGTCCCAGCAGATTGCAAGGGAGGAGAGTAGTGCGCCCAAGAAGAAGGGGGAGACAGAAATGGGTGAGCTCTAGCAGATTCTGCCACGGGTCAGCAAGACGACCTGTGAAACCTACCTCGTGCCCTTCACTGGCTCTCTTCATCCATCTACCGGCCGAGGCTAGCAGAGGACTCCATCCTTAGGGGCCTCCAGATGGAAAGAGCCTGGGTCCCTGAGTAGCGGCCTCTGCCTTCCTCTGACCCCTGGCTGATTGCACTTGACTTGCGTGAGAAGCAAACTTCACTAACCTGCACATCTATTGGGCCAAGCCGCTAAGATTTGGAGGTTATCTGTTGCTGAAGCTAGCATTAATTTAACGGATACAGGGCAGCCCTGAATAATAGATAGAGATATTCCCTGAAGAAGCAATATGCCTTCAATATGAAATTCAGCTTCTACCTGTAAAATTTTTTAAATAATAAAAAACGGCAGAAATTATTAAAAGGATAATTCCATTATCTCCAACTTCCAGTCATTAAGAGATTTAAAAGTTCCTGGTGCTCATTCTTAATCACAACACCCTCTAATATTTATAAGCACATTAATATTAATATAGTGGGGGTGACCAGACAATCTGGTCACAGAAGGTAATAGAATAAAAATTAAATAGAAGCACTAACAAAAATTCTTATAAAACCTTGTAAACCCTCGATGAAGAAAATGCATCAAACACTTTTTATTACCTGCCCCGTAGGCTATCAAAATGTTTGCATATTTAAACCTTCTCTTGTTAAAAGAAACCCTTTCTTTCTCCTTTATGGGCCATTTATTTTATTGTGTATTACGCCAACAAGGGAAAAATTGATCTGACATTTACTCTTATATGTGATTTAATATAAATATGCATGAGTCTCAAATATATTTTTTCCTGTAACTGCAAGCCAAAGTGTTTCTCTGCTCCCGTCTCCAGGAGAGATTGTTCGAATACCTTCTCTGTGGAGGGCAGTGGCTCTTGATGGGCACCACACGGGGGACGAAGCCGGGGTCCAGCCTGCGGGTTTTGAGCTGAGGTTCTGGATGCAGACGGTCTGGGAAGAAGCCCAGGCTCCCCCTTTTCCCTGCTGCGGTCTGGCGCCCCGGGAAACAGCAACTCCGAAGATGAAGGTAACTGGAGGAGGGTCAAGTTAAGAGAAATGCAGCTCAGAGTTTCAAGAAATTAAGTAAGACTCTGATCGAAACCCGCCCGGAGGCCACCCTGGTTTCCTTTTCATTTCTGAGTCAGACTGAGGAGGTATTCACGCCAGGTGTAACGGCAATAACCTAACCCCTGTAGGCCCCCTTCCAACAGCACCTGGCCCTTCGGAAAGGCTCGGACTCTTGCGATGGATGGCCACAGGCCTTCTCACAGAACTGATGGTGCGTTTTCTGTTCATGTCAGGTTGCGAAGGGCTCTTCCTGCAAAGAGAGGACAAACGCGAAGAGCATGAAATCAAAGCAAAATATAAGTTTTGCAAAGAGATAATAGTGGAAAGGGAGCCCAAGGGCATGGCAGACCTTCAGCACGAGACAATGTGACGTGGCCTCCCATGGCGGCTGCTCCTGGGGTGTCCTGCTTTATTCCTTCCCAGAGAGCCCCCTCCCACACTCAATGCTCTCCCTGCGTGTGCTGCAGCCGCAGAGACTCCCCAGTCTACGTGTGTTAGCGGCGGGCGGGAGGAGCGCGGATAATGGGGAGAAAGAGAGAAGCTCACAAAGCCTCCTGTTAGAGGAGAGTGTTGCCAGGTGAAAACAGGATGTATTGTCAGATTGAACAAATACAAACACAAGGTGCCTGGGTATGTTTGATTTGGGGGTGAACACCATTTTTAAAAGATTTTATTTTTAAGTCATCTCCATGCCCAACGTGGGGCTCGAACTCACAAGCCCGAGATCAAGAGTCACGTGCTCTACCAACTGAGCCAGCCAGGCGCCCCAACATTTGTTTTAGTATAACTATGTCCCAAATATTGTATGGTACAAATGTATACTTTTTAAAAAGTGTTTATCTGAAACCAAACCTTAGCTAGGCATCTTATGTTTGTGTTTGTTAAATCTGGCCATCTTATCAGGAAATTTGGCAAGAAATCTTATCTATTAGCATAACATACCTGCTCTGTCTAGCAGCACATATGGTAAGTTTATCTGGAATCTACGGATTTATGAGACACGGCTCCTTGAAAAGTGACTCGTAAGTCACATAACTGTTGAATGATAACACCACCTTTTGTGACCAATCATGACCATATATTTGGTGGCCACGCAGATGCCCTACTCGTGTCTCCCCGCTGAGGACGCTGCCGTGTGGGACAGAGCTGCGGGCATGCTCCCCCTGTGGCCCCTGGGGCCCCGCTGTGGCCTTCATCTGAGGCCCTGCCTCCCCCAGACCGCCCCCTGTCCCTGGGGGTGCGGCACGGGGCCGGGCTGTCCATTCCTGCCTGGCGGGGGCTTCCTCTGATGGGCGTCCCGGGCTCAGAGCCGTGCTGATGGCCCGGCCGAGACCTTCCCCAGGACCGCGGCGTAGCTGGAGTCTCTGCCTGCCCCACTCTCCCGTCCCCACCAGCTTTCCCGGACCCAGACGGGCCCCGCAGACCGCAGCCATTCCCTGCCTCCTCGCACCTCGAGGGTCTCTCCCCCATTAAACCCACTGCATGGAATCCCTTTGGGCACATGCTTTCTGGAGGACTCACACTCGCACAAAAATGCCTCCCTTGGAGACCTCAGTTGCTAAATCTGATCTACGACGTGTCCTTGGCCGTCGAGGAAGGGCCCGGAGTGCTGGGCTCGCAGTGCTGGACTGCCACCTGCCTCACCTGTAACCTCGCTCAGAAGGCGGGAGCAGCCCTCTGCTCTGGGTCTGGTTCATCATCTCAGCAGGACGAGCCACAAATCGGAGAGATCAGGAAACATTTGCAAACTGTCGGCGCAAGGCCAGCTGGCCAACAAGCATCTGCTGTCACTCTTCTCCTTATTAGTAGGTCCTTTCCTCAGACGACATGCAGAGGACCCCTTTCCTGGGAAGCCAGTGAGCCAGGAGTGAGATCAACCCATTTTCAGGGGTTTCTCCTGAAAATAAAAATGGGTGCAAAATTGTTTGATATCGTATTTCCAGACACAAATGGATTTTTAAAAAAAAATGTACTGTGTGAAAAGGCAGCTTCCCTGGGAGCGGCTTCTTCCAAACACACAATGGAACTCAGAACCTGTTTCCCACAAACCCCTAAACCTTTCCCCAGAATGATGCTATAGGTATTCTTACAGGTGGAGGGAAAAAGAAGGGAATTGAGCTCTGTTGCTGGAGGGACTTTGGAGGTAACACAACATCCTTCCCTCGGTTCTCAAAGGGGGGGGGGGAAGCAATAAAAGACGTTATGAATGTCTACAGCTGTTGGCAAAAACAGATCTTAAAAAACACATTTTGATTCATTAGTTTTGATCCAAAATCTTTATTACAGCAAATGGTAGATATCAGATAAAGATGCCTCGTGCATCCTCGATAAAGAAAGGATGGTGCTTTCAACCCATTTGAGCTGATTAGGCTTTCATGGATTAAAAGCCTTTTAATAATACCTGCTCAAAAGTCTCTCTCTCCCAGTGACATGCAGAAACAAAAATCATTGTGCAGCCATTACGGGAAGCCTGGACCGGAAAGATAATGGTCTCGGGTTTATGAAGTTAGATGTGATGATAGATGATGCCCCGGAGCATCGCCAGTACGATTCTGTTCCAGAAGGGTCCGGAAGTTCAGATGTTTATCTGGATTTGGGGACCGACAGAGACACGCTTCTGCCCATGGCTTGTCCGGGAATGGTTTTATCTCCTTCTGATACTAAGGAGCACAGTCAGGTGGCTCCACAGGAGAAAATGAGGGATGGGGACAAAGGATAAAGGGTTTTCCTACTCTGGCACACACACGGGAGACAGAAGCGGAAACCAGAGGGTGTCTGTCCTGCTTTTGGATAAAACAGGGACCATCCCCCCGTGGCACCCTCCAGCCTGCCTAACCTGGGGACTCCCCGGGACACCCAGGACCCTGGCAGAGGACAAAGGCTGCTTCCGGGGTGGGTCACATATCGACGTTGCCCTGTTTTCCTAGGATCCAGGTGATCACTTCTCTCCATCCGTGAGCCTGTGCTGAGAAACTTTCTCCGGCAGAATCCATCTCTCACCAGCAATTCACTTACTGTGCCTTTAAAATATCTTACTCCATGAATCCCCAAATTCCTCTCCCCCGTCTCTCACTCCCCTCCACCCCTCCCTTTCTCACTATTCCTCTGCACCACATTGTCCTTCCTGGAGTTCATCAGACTCAAATTACAGTCCTTTGTGACCATCCCTGAAAGCTCATACAAATGTGCATCCTTTACTGGGGTAACTGGACGGTGATCATACACGCTTTCGGCTCACCATTTCCTCCCCATGTCAGGAAGCACTTAGCTCCCACCCAGAATATATGAAAATTGGAGGTAAGCACCCACCGCAGGGCAAGACTCACTATTCCCAACACACATGTGCCCGCACGCATGCACACGCACACACAAACACCCCCAAAAAACCTGAATCTATGTTGCAGGGTTTTTTTTCACCCAGCATCTGGTTCCTTTCAGTAATCACCAAGAAAATAATGCAAACCATTTGGGACACTTTTGTAAGGCACTTTAATTTAAATGACCTCCATAATACTCTTTTTTTTTTTAAAAAGTGTTCTGTTTGAGTGGATGCACTGTAGAACAAAACAGAGGTTTGCGTCTTCTCCATCAGAACACAATCTGTTTTTAAGAGACAGCGCTCTTCACTTCCTCATGGAGAAGAGTCTAACTTGTGGCATAAATAGATGGAGAACAGATTGAAAATAGCTCCCTCTCTCCTTCCTGGGTCAGAAGTGGTCAAGTCCATCATACATCCTAGGCTTCAACACGGAGTCCCGTAATAGAGGTGTTAGTTTCAATTTGGCAGAAAATAAAAGAGCATCGCTTTAGTTATTGTAAAAATTCTGTTATAACCATTAATAAGTATCATTTGATCCCTAATTTGCAGACCTTTAGAATAGAACTGTGGGTCCCAGAGGGTCCTGGGCACTAGCCCAGCACCTAAATAACGGAGAACTCTTGCCTCCACACAGAGGACATCTTTATACTTCAAAACTGGAAGCTATTTTGTGGTTAGTATAGTCTTCATTGCAACCAATAAAAACATTAAATATAGCGTGGATTTGCACAGTGAGGTCTGACCCAGCCAGAACTAAGACAGGTGGATGTGGATATCACCAAACGCCATCTGGAGAGGGATGGGAAGCAAGGAGAAAGGGCACCCACCAGCCCCAGGGTCCCCCCAGGTCCTGGTTTCTGACACCCAAGTGCAAAACACCTCTTGCTTTCCGTGAGACATTTCGCATTCCTTTTAATAGATATCCAGTTTAATGCAAGCCCGCTCCTGGAGAATTCTGTTCCGTACAGCCCAAGACACCTGCCTTACCCAGGTACCCAGTGGTTCTGAGTCCTACCACCTGATGGGGCCAGTCAGTGAAACTAAAAGCAGGCCGAAAATGGTCTTGCTGTGACTCAGTAAAGTTCATCTTTCTCTGAAAACTCACATGGCTTGTCAAACGTCCCCCTGAAGATTCTTGTTCAAAACCTGGTTTAACTTACAGAATCGTAGAACTGGGAAGAGATCTTACAGATTACCAACTTTGATTCTCCCAAAGCAGGAGCATCCCGGACTCTGGGGGATACTTCATCTCCCCTTTTCTGGGGTGGGCTTGTGTTGCTTCGAAGTCTCCTCAGGAGGCTACATCTCGCGGGGTGAGCCTGCAGGACCTCCCCACTCAGGAGGGTGGATGTTCTATCCCAAGCTTTCTCCACTTTGGACACATGGAGGAAACGGAGGCATGGCACAGTGGACGTCCTCCTCTGGACCTGGCCCCAGAAACAGGCATGCACGGTCCATCTGGGACCTTGGGTCTGCCTCACTGTAACTACGTAGACTAGGAATGAAAATTGAGTTGCTACCAGGAAAAGCAGGAAGAGAAGCTACCCACGTAAACCAACAAACAGATAAAGCATAGCACTGGTCAGTCCCCCCTGCTGAACTCGGAGGAGGCCACCAGCAGGAAGATTGCCCTCTTTTCTCCTCCCCAGAGTCTCCACGCTTGTCTGGGATACAGTCCCATTTTGTACACATTATCTGTCAAAACACACTTTAATTGTTAATCTTCTTGAGGGCGGTGATCATGTCTTCTCCTTCCTTCTACTCTAGTGCTCAGCACAGAGCCCAGCATAGTCATGAACTCATCCATTCATACATTCAACACAAGCCTGCAATGCCTGCCCCGTGAGAGAAACAGGGAATGTAACATCGGGGAGAGCAGACCCAGCCCATCCCTAGAGGCCACAGCTCCGGCGGGGGAGCAAACACGAACCAGGTCTTCGTGAGAAGGTAGGTAAGATGACCTCGGGCCAAATGCAGCTCTATGAGTTCCCATTATCACAGAAGACAGTGTGATCAAGAGCTCCAGGAGAAATCTGCCTGGTGGCCTAAGAATGTAAAGTAGAATGGTTGGACCCAGTTTTGCAGACTCAGAGCAGGCTTCCCTAAGAGAGTGCGTGGTGTGCGCCAGACCCCTGCAAGGCGAAGAGGAACCAGCCAGGTAAAGCAGGTGGAGCATGCTGGGGGCAGAGGGAAAGGAGGTGGGAGGGAAGGCCAGTGCAGGGGGCGGGGAGAGCAGGGGAGCCTGGCGTGGAAGGCTGGAGGGGCGTCCCGGCTGGAGGGGGCCTGGCTTTGGTGGAAAGATTGTGAATGTGTGGGATTCTTCCAAGACCGGGGCAGAGGAGGAGGTAGGAATGGGTATGGGAGGACATCCCCATTGAAGAGGATCCCACTGGCTATGGTGCGGAGAATGGATTTGAGGGGCCGGGAGGGGGTGAGAGGAAACCCCGTTAGAAGGTTCCCGTCTGTACAAGAAGTCTTGGTAGCACAAGTGTGCTGGGAGGGGGAACGGCATGAAGGGGGAGCCCCAGAAGGGACCTGGGGAAATGCGCACCTAACACGAATGTCCGTTTAAATAAGTGCGCTGTGGGTTATTTTCTGAGGCTCCTTTCAGTTACAGTTCCAGCGAGACTTAAACGGATGAGGAGAAAGGCACGAACGGTGAACGAGTTTGGCCAATTTAAACAGGCTTCTTTATTGCCGGACATGGAGCTTTCATATCCTGTTGTGAGTCACTTAAAAAATAGGATGTTGCTTTCAAGGCTTCTCGGAAGGGTGTCAAGACTGGGGATTGGCTTTGGTTGTCCCAGAGGCACATCCCTGAAGAAGTATGCTGCACAACACGGAATCTCCAAACTCACCCACACTCTTGCTCGCAGGAACGGAAGTAGTGGTTCTGGAGGGGAGAAGGTTCCCAAGCTCTTGCTCGGGGAGCAGAGTCGGAGAAGGCTCACCGCCTCACTTTTAAAAAGGTGTCGTTGGGGGACACCTGGCTGGCTCAGTCGGTAGAGCGCGCGACTCTTGATCTCAGGGTTGTGAGTTCAAGCCTGACATTGGGTGTAGAGATTACTTAAAAATAAAATATTTTTTAAATTTTTGAAAAAAAAAAAAGGTATAGTTAGGGTCATGCTAATTCTCCCAGCAAGGAGCCACGCTGAGCCTCTGGGGAGCTCCTCCTCGCCCGGGACTCCTGCCCTCGGTCCAAGCCGCCATCACAGGAAAGCAAGCCCAGGCTTTTCCTCCACCCTCAACACCGAGCACCTGCCAGGAAGCCCGTCCAGAGTCGGCTGCGCTCGGGCTCCCACACGTGCTCTGCTCTCCCCCTCCTCTTGCAGACGCACCTTTGCCCTTAAAAGTCACCCTGCGCTCTAGACACCCCCTTCAGCAGCCCTGGCCTTTTTCTGGGCTTAATGAAAGATACCCAAGAAATAAAACACAAGAAGAAAAAGAGGCCTGCCCATCCCAGAAGCAGTAATTAGAATTTTGCACACAAAGATCCACACGGAGTTCTCAGGAGGCAACCACCCATGGAGGGAAATGAAGGAGGAAAACCTCCCAGTAAACAGAACGCAACATGAAAGCCTCATTTTTTTTTTCCCTTCTGGAGTGGATTCCCTCGGGAAAGAGCCGTAATTAATTGTGGTCAATGTCAAGGTCCCGGGAGACGCCGATGGCAGCAGCCTCGGCGGGCAGCCTGCCGTGAAATGACCAGAGCTGCTCACGTCCAGGCTAGCTCGGTTTGGGGGGCTGCAGTCTCACCCAAATGCACCATTTAGGAGATGCACAATGTAAGCTGGCAAGCTGGACAGCCGTCCACAAAGACCCAACCGCGGGCTTGTCTGTGCAGCCATTTCCTCCCCTGGGCCGTGGGCTGTGGGCTCTGTGAAGGCCCAGAAGGCACGGATGGGGACGGGATTCGTCTCCTGGAGCTGCCCTAACAAGGCACAAACAGGGGGCCTTAGAAAAAACAGCAGGGCGCTCTCTCCCAGCTCTGGAAGCCAGAGGTCCGAAGTCAGGGTGTGGGCAGAACCGCGTTCCCTCTGACTCTAGGGAGGAAACCTGTCTTGCCTGTCCATCCTCCGGTGGCTGCCTCGGTCCCTGGCATTCCTTGGCTTGTGGGCACATGGCTCCCATCCCTGCCTCTGTCTTCACGTGGCTGTCTTCCCTCTGTGTGTCTGTTGTCACATGGACTTCTAAGGACACCAGGCACTGGCCTCCGGCCCACGCTACTCCAGTAGGACCTCATCGCACGCTGATTGCCTCTGCAAAGACCCTCTTTCCAAATAAGGTCCCAGCTGCAGCTGCTGGGGGTCAGCCCCATGTATCGTATGCCCGGCCAATGAAACCTTATGAACCAAGACAACCTCCTCCTTTAACTCGTATAAACAAGTTTTTTAAAAAGCCAAGTTTGGATTAAAATGTTTTAACTTCAAGTTCTACACCAGCAATTGGACAGTGTTGATGTGCTGAGGAACAGCCTTGGGTCCCCGACCACCTCATCTCTTGCCCCCACTCCCCCCCCCCCCGTTCCATCCCATGCACAAGCGTCCCCCCCCCACCACAGGTGCAAATGTCCTGGTGCACACAGGCAAGATTTTTAGGCAATGGTTGAGAAACAGCCGGCCCGACCCGAGGCTACCCCTCAGACCTAGTGGCAACACAGAAGCGTCCAGGTCCGAACTCAGGAGGGCGAGCCAGGAACAGGCTCCCGAGGTGAATGACAACAGGAAAAGGCAGAATCTAGGTATGTGGGCACCTGCATGGCCCCCTCGAGGCAGGGGATGCGCTGGGAAATGTCACAAGTATGTGGTCCCCAACCATCGATGGGCAGTGTCTCCACTCCTTGCAGCAACTGTAACAGGTTAATATAAACTTAGTGGCTTCAAACAACACAGATTTATTATCTCACAGTTACGATGTTGGAAGTCTGCAATGAGTCGGCAGGCAGGGCTGCTTGCCTTCCAGAGGCTCACGGGGAGACTCTTGTTTTCTTCCATTTGGCTTCCGGATGTCGCCTGCGTTCCCTGGTCTGCAGCCCAGCATCACTGTGACCCCTGTTTATGGCATCACGTCCTTCTGGACTCTGGACACCTTCCTCTCTTTTATAGAGACACTTGGGGTAACATTGGGTCCACCTGGATAAGCCAGGCTCACCTCTCATCCTAAGATCCTTCACTTAATCACATCTGCAAAATCCCTTTGGCCATGTAAGGTATCAGAGTCGTAGGTTCCAGGGAATAGGAAGTGGACATCTGCGGGGCCATTGTTGTGCTCGTCATGGGCATTATTATTATTATTTCTTATTCAGCCTGGGGGTTTTGGTGGTGGGAAGAATCGGCAGGTGTAAGGAAGCCCTGTAAGCCCACAGTCTACTCACCGTGTGTCCACCTGCCTATTCCAGCCTGATCCACCCCTCCCCCGCCCCCTGCCCAGCACTGAAGATGGGAGCACGACTGAAGAGCACACCTCGGATACTCGCCCCCCAGCACAAAGGCTGAGCCGGGAAGGATAATGAACCAAGAGCAGGAACCAGCCACAAAGAGAATGCAAACGGCTTTCTTGACCACGCCAACCCAGCCTGCAGGAAGTGTTGAGGGGCTCTGTGAATACTATGGAAACAGCAAGTCTCCGTGCTCCCCACAGGCCCACACACATGTGTGAAGACACCCAAGGTCAGGGATGGTTCACCCCAAAGCAGAGATTACCTCGAGCTGGGCACTAGGGTGGAGGAGGAGACAGGTGTCAAAGAAATGAAATGTTTTCAGTTTTTACATTAGATTGTATGTGTGCATTCCTTGTTCAGCTAGAATATAGTTAGACAAAAACTGGATCATGTTCTGCCTACGTAAGTTCTCATGATCCTGCTCATCACGAGCCCTCTCCTTAGAGGCACTTAAGTGTTCAGGTCAGCAGTTCAGGGTGGATATCTGAAATCCTGAATGCGTATTTCCTTTTGTATCTCCTATAATTCAGATTTTTCAGAAACTTATTAAAAATGGCCTTTTGCCTCCTTTGAACAAAATGTTTTACCCCAAACCAGCTGTCCTGGAGGAACTATTTATGGGTGGTAAATAAACATGGTTGCTTGTGCCCCAGCCTTGGGTTCCGATTCTGCCTGCAGCCCCTACTGGCTGTGTGACCATGAGCATCATGCTTGCCCACTCTGTACTCAAATGTCTTCGTCTGTCAGGTGGGGATCATGACAGTATCTACTTCATGAATTTGTTGTGAGGATTAAATGAGTTCATATATGTAAGGGGCTTGGAGTACAGCCAGTCACAGGATAAGCAGTGTTAAGTGTTAGCTATCACCACCACCATCACCACCATCACCATCATCCTCACCATCACCATCATCTTCATCATCATGACCATCATGACCATCACCATCATCACCATCATCACCACCACCATCACCATCATCTTCATCACCACCATCATCATCATCATTACCATCACGACCACCCTCATCACCACCATCACCATCATCATCATTATCACATCATCACATCATCCTCACCATCACCATCATCTTCATCACCATCATCATGACCATCATGACATCACCATCATCATGACCATCATGACCATCATGACCATCATCATCAGCACCATCACCATCACCACCATCATTACCATCATAATTTTCCAGAAAATATTAATATCTGCATTCCTGGCCTTCCTGCAAGTATAGTATTTCAATACCAAAGTTGCCTCTAACATTCAGAGACACAAGTTTCTAGGCCAGTGACTTCCTAAAGCTGGAATCTTGAGTTCTTCCTCAAACCTGCTCCTTGCCCAAACCGCCTCCTCTCAGTAACTGACATCACCATCCATTAACCAGGTAGTCATCCTCTTGTCCTCTTCCTCTTGTACCATCTACAAGTCCTGTGAGCTCTACCTGCAAAGTGGAGCCCGATCCTCCACCTCATCGCCCTCACCTACGTCCAGGTCTGAACCGCCCCATGACTACTCTCACACCGGCAGTCGCACCTCCGGGCCAGGGCGTGTCCTCCTCCTCTGACCCCTCTCGGAGCCACCTTCCTGTCTCCCCACAGCAGCTGAGGGGCTTGGGGGAGCAGGAAGCACCTGACGTGCCCTCCTTGTAATTGCCCCCAGGCTCTCACCCTAGCGAGGACAGTTCTCGATTTCTCACCTTGGTGTTCAAAGGCCACGGTCTTTAGACCTCATCTCCCACCACCCTCCGCCTCTCCAACACCCTCCACCCACCCAGCCCCTCTCTCTTCCTCAAACCCACCACACAAGGTATCAGGACACCCACACTCTGCCCTTCACATCCTTTGCCCAGATTTCCCTATGTTTTGTTCCCCTTTTACACACGAGGTCAGCAAGCATTTTCAGTAAATGCTCCATGGGAGATATTCTCCATAAGCCCCACGGCCTCAGCTCAGCTCTTCCCACAAAGCACCCACGGACAAATGGGCTGTGTTGTGATAGGACTTTAGGGACACTGAACTCTGAATTTTAAATCACTTTTACATGGCATAGAATAGTCTTCTTTTGATTTTTTTCAAAAATTTAACAATAAAGAATTTTCTTTTTTTTTTTTTTTTTTTTTTTTTTTTTTTTTTTTAATTTTTTTTTTTTTAAGATTTTATTTATTTGTGAGAGAGAGAATGAGAGACAGAGAGCATGAGAGGGAGGAGGGTCAGAGGGAGAAGCAGACTCCCTGCTGAGCAGGGAGCCCGACGCGGGACTCGATCCCGGGACTCCAGGATCATGACCTGAGCCCGAAGGCAGTCGCTTAACCAACTGAGCCACCCAGGCGCCCCAACAATAAAGAATTTTCAAATAATAATAATATATAAATATATAAATAATAATAAATAAAGACTTTAATTATATATAAATAATAATAAAGAAAGAATTTTCAAAAATTTAACAATAAAGAAGCTCGAAGATAATAGAAAAACAGGCTGTGGTCCAAATCCCATGGGATGTAGCCTGCTGACCCCCGGTATAGACTCTGCTCGAGCAGGAACACATGGAGAGGCCATCCCAGCCCCCCTATTTGAAATAGGGTCCCCCTCATCATTCACATGCTATTGTCTTGTCCTGCTTGAGGATTCGTGGCACTTGCTTCTTCCTGACAGCTACTATGTGATCTCAGGCTGGTTTCCTAACCTCTCTGCACCTCATTTTGCCCATCCACGTTATGGGGACAAAACTAATAGGAGCTGCTACCTCTCAGAATTATCAAAGCTTTTAAAAAGTAAATACATTGGGTGTCTGGGTGGCTCATTTGGTTAGGCATCTGATTCTTGATCTCAGCTCAGGTCTTGATTTCAGGGTTGTGGGTTCAAGCCCAGCATGGAGTTTGCTTTAAAAAAATAAATAAATACGTTGGAAAAGCCCTCAGGAAAGCGTCTATCACTCGGTAAAGGCGAGGTAACTATTAACCACTGTTACCGATCCCCATCTGCCTCGTCCGACACGTCCCAGACTCCTGAGGGCAGGACCCATGTCTGGCTTATTCGCTAATTCATCCCCAGCACTAGAAACATCCAGTTCATGGGAAGACATGCCATTAATTCCTGTCGAATAGATAAATGACGGACAGTCTGGGTGAGCACGAGACTGAGCATTTGCAAGATTGAATTTCAAACATGTGCGTCAGAAACTGTGAAATAACACTCCAGATCCTTACTCTCTAAACACGGCTTTTCTAACTAAATTTGGCCTTGAGTCTGTCAATTTTCCCAGAGTACCGGCAACCATCTTTGATTTGTTTTTACTTCTTTTTTTTTTAACTTTTATGTCTAACTTTAAAAAAATCCTGTCTAGTGGGTGAATGCACATTTACAAAACAGGAATAAACAGATGTCTCTCATTAGTGCAAGACGGCTTTAATCTTTCACACAACTTTAATTTTATTTTCCCTTTTATGTTCATCAATAGATCGTATGGAGTAAAGACTTCAGACAAATAATGCAATTTTGCAAGTTTCCACTTGGGAGAATCTGCTGAGTTTAGACAGAGGACACTGCAGCTACCATTTCCAATTTGCTCAGGGGCTGAATGAGATTCCAACATTGCATTCAAGGACAGTGGTATCCCCAAAACAACCTTTGGTTTTGTTCATCCAGGCTTCGAAGAGCAGGGAGAATAGGAGCTATTGACCTTGATCTGACCTTGTGGCCACCCCTCCATCCAGGCCCCACGTCTGCACTCAGGGGGTAGTTGCAAAGAGCCCCTGCTCTGTCTGGGATGGAGCCCATATCAGGAGTCTGTTCTGCAGACTTAGCCAACGTGGGGCCGGGGTCTCCATCTCGAGGGCCTACAGGGGCCACAAACTAATATGGCGGATTGATTCGTGCTGGAACATTTCCTCGGGGCCACATTTTCCAGTCTCTTTAACAAAGAGGAATGCTCTTGACATTGGCAAGCAAATATGAGCTGCCCACTTTCTGGAAATAGCTGGCCTTCTTCGTCAAGCTTTCATTTCCTTACTTTTGATGAAGACATGGATTCCATAAAGATTTTCTTTTTGACTCTCTTCCAAGTCTTCTGATGACACTGAGAGAATCTTACTTCCGTGCCAATAGTTTGCTTGAAAATCTTCCTTTTACCCAAGAGAAAACAGGCCTCAAGCTCAGGGTCTACGCACCAGCTAGAACTGAATAACCTCCTTTGTGTTTATGACATTTTTTGGTTTGCCTGCTATTTGTGGTCAATAATACTGGTTTTCCACTGATGGAGGCGATTTAAAGTTTCCTGTTGGAATAAATTTATTTTAGAAGAAGTTGAGATTTTTTAAAGAAAAAAAGTGTTTTCATAATAACTTAGCAGGTTTTGGCTAATCCCAAGAAGGGGTCCGGGTCTGGGTGTGGAGGTGGGAGCCGAGCAGGGGCCGTGGGGAGGCCCTTCTGCACAGTTTCGGGCTTTACGCAGCCGTCGTCATGACTTTATAAAATCGCTGATCTAATCCTGTCACCTGTCTACTTGCTGACCAGCTACAGCCCTCCAGGACCCACACAGGACCCACACAGCTGAGCCCCGGCATGGCCGTGAGGCCCAGGCCTTTCCAGGTCGGCTTGCAACTCATCAGCCTTCTTTCTTCATCTCTGCCCCCTCGGGAGACGCAAGGTATGGTAGCCCATAAATGCTTGTGAGATGCCAGAATAAAGGAATGAGTGACTCCCCTTCTTTACTGAACCTTTGCTACAGGGGTTCCCCGTTTAAAGTGAAGCGTGTGCCCCTTGAGTGGGGGCTTCAGCCGGGGTCCTGCTAAGACGACAGAACTCACAACAGGAGGCTCGGAGGGTAGAACGAGTCACCGATTTGGGGAATGAGCAGCTGGGAAGGGGGAAGCTGCCTGCAGGTGAATAACCACAGGAAACGATCATCACCCGAGGGATAGAGGGAGGAGATGGGCTCTCAAAGAGGACAATCCCCAAGAGCTCTAGCCCCAAAAGGGGACTCCCCAGGGGCACCCGGGGCCATGCAGGAAGATCGACCTGGGGAGAGCAGAACCAGGGAGAATTTGCAGGGACTGCCAGAAGCACGGCCCAATGCAGGAGGGGAGGACTGCCCCATACCCCCACCTCACATGCTATGTTTCCTACTGGTCAAATTTACCCTGAAACTGGTGGGCACAGGGGTGGGAAACACAGCCTGTTGGGACCAGGCCCGGGGCAGGGCTGGGCAGGCACTGAAGCTGCAAGCAAATGAGCAAATGGCCAGAACCACGAAGGGTCATCCCTTTGTCATTTCTGTAGATGGATAAGGGACAACACAGCCCTCAGATCTGAAACCCTGTCTGCTTTCTTCACCTCTCTAAGCAGCACCTCCTGTTCCACAGGGCGAACTTGCGCAGGCGTCCTGTACCACGGAAGACACATTCACGGACCCCCCACCCCTCGTTTCTGATACCACACTGAATGCCCCTAGAATTGGTCAGAAGTGACTGGATTTGGTGCAGAGAGATGGTTTTGGTGATTCTGATGGTGTCACAGCCGAGTCAGACCTCGGCCCCAATCCCAGGGCGGGGAGGGGACCCAGGGCGCATGGGAAGACCTCACGTCCTGCCTCAGCATCACTGAGGTGCGGTCAACATGTTCTCCGGGGTGACCCCAGAGCCGCTTCCTTCCTCGGACTCACAGGCGCCCCGGCTTGCACCAAATGAGTGTTCTGCTGGCTTCGGACAGAGAAATACCAGATGCTTAGGAGGAAAAATAACCATCCTCGAGTTCTCTCCAGGAACCAGAGGGACAAAGGAAGGAGCCGGAATCTCAAAACTGTTTTATCCATCCCCACCCAATCCCGGTGCTGTTTTGTGAGGCATCCTGACGTAAGGACAGAATCGATGCCACTGAAGACTAATTTCTAGGAAAGAGGCAGTCGGTTACACATTGAACTAACAAGAATAAGGAAGAAAGACACATCCATCTTCTTACTGTCCCTCATGCCACCTGCCCCGAGACTCCCCCACCAGCCCAAAGCCAGACGGCATTTTGCATTTGAATCGTACAAAACAGCTATCACAGGACCTGAGCACCGTGTGGCCCCCGTGGAAGGAAAGATACTCTGGGCGGTGAGACACAGTGCTCAAAGAAGCTGCAGCCACGTCGACCATCGCGGTAACAAAAACGAGCCAGTGTCCGCGTCCTGTGTATTATAGCCCGTGCCTGAGAGGGCCAGGCATTCACCAGGTGATTGCTAAATATTTAACAGATGAAGAAATGCAGGAAAAAAAAAAAAAAAGGAAAGTAGAGTCATTTCAAATTTATTTTGCTTTCCCTCGTTTTTGGTCTCCTAAATAATTGTGTCGCTATTGTTACTCGTATGTTTTCACTATTTGACGAGGGTCACCTCCAAGAAGATTGTAACCCCCGGGAGTCTGCTCTGACGTCAATGTCTCGGAGCTGAGTATCGAGCGGGACCTGGAAGAACATGGCTGGGATAATGTACCCATTATCAAGGTCAAGGGCAGGGAGGGCAAGGGGAGCAGGGACTGGCTGAGGGAGAGCTACAGTCCGGGAGTCGCTGTGGCCCAGGAGGGGGGTAAGCAGGAACAGGAGAGTGCCCCCCTGCAGGTGACGGAGAGCTCGGGTATTAATTCCTGAATCCAGAAGGCTAGGTATTACTTACTTCGCAGGAAAGAGCTCAGCAATAGCGTCGGGGCTGCAGACCCCACTGCCACCCTCAGCATATCGGCGTTGGCGTGGAATCTGGTGCCGAGGAGTAAGGCGGTGGCCGTCACAATTCAGGCGCCACACCCTCGGACGTCGCCCCAGTTGGGACGGGAGGCCGAGCGACGGAGAGGGGACTTCCAGCATCGCCGCTGCTCTGATCGCAGAGGAAAATTCTTCTCGGATGTCAGAAGACGCCTCGGCGCGTGTCCGACGGTCACGTTGCATCCTCACGGCAGCGACGGGCACAGAGGGACAGAGCAACCGTGACGGGCTCCCACGCTCGTGGCCCACACTCTGGCCGAGGGGACAGGCAAAACACCACCACTTGCCACCTGCCCAAAACCGGGAGGACGCCCGACGCCATCCGCGACGAAATGCAGGGCACAAGCTAGTGATGGTGGAGGAAGGGATTTTAGGTGACAAGGAGACTGTTGTGCTTTGGGTTTTTTTTAACATATAATGTATTATTTGTTTCAGAGGTACAGATCTGAGATTCAACAGTCTTGCACAATTCACAGCACTTACCAGAGCACATACCCTCCCCAGTGTCTATCACCCAGCCGCCCCATCCCTCCCACCCCCCACCACTCCAGCAACCCTCTGTTTCCTGAGATTAAGAATTCCTCATATCGGGGCGCCTGGGTGGCTCAGTCGTTAAGCGTCTGCCTTCGGCTCAGGTCATGGTCCCAGGGTCCTGGGATCAAGCCCCGCATCGGGCTCCCCGCTCGGCGGGAAGCCTGCTTCTCCCTCTGCCTCTGCTTCTCCCCCTGCCTGTGCTCCTCTCTCACTGTGTCTCTCTCTGTCAAATAAATAAATAAAATCTTAAAAAAAAAAAAGAATTCCTCATATCAGTGAGGTCATATGATACATGTCTTTCTCTGATTGACTTATTTCGCTCAGCATAATACCCTCCAGTTCCATCCACGTCATTGCAAATGGCAAGATCTCATTCCTTTTGATGGCTGCATAATATTCCATTGTATATATATATATACCACATCTTCTTTATCCATTCATCTGTCGATGGACATCTTGGCTCTTTCCATAGTTTGGCTATTGTGGACATTGCCGCTATAAACATTGGGGTGCACGTACCCCTTTGGATCACTACGTTTGTATCTTTGGGGTAAATACCCAGGAGTGCAATTGCTGGGCTGTAGGGTTTTCAACTTTTTGAGGACCCTCCACACTGTTTTCCAGAGTGGCTGCACCAGCTTGCATTCCCACCAACAGTGTAGGAGGGTTCCCCTTTCTCCACATCCGAGATGTTGTATTTTTTTATTTAAAGATTTTATTTATTCATTTGACAGAGAGAGAGAGCCCAAGTAGGGGGAGCAGCAGAGGGAGAGGGAGAAACAGGCTCTCCGCCAAGCAGGGAGCCCGATGCGGGGCTCGATCCCAAGACCCCGGGATCATGACCTGAGCCGAAGGCAGTCGCTTAACCCCTGAGCCACCCAGGCACCCAGGGAGACTGTTTTCAATCTTATTAGTATTTTTATTTTTACTTAACTAGAGCTTAATAACATCAAACTCACGGTGAAGAAGTAGTGCCCCTTGCAGCATTCTTGGGGGATTCTAGCACCTTGAGGGGAAGAATCTGCTTCCTGCTCTGCTCCCCGCAGCTATGCCGGGCTCCTCTCAAGATAATCATCCCCATCACCCTTGTTAGTGACCAGCAAGCAGGCATCCCGTGTAAGGCTTTCCTTCCGTTTATTTATTTCCACAATCATCTTGTATTTCGGGCAAATGATACCGGCTTCCATTCACCGTGTTCATGTTGTTTCCATTTTAAAAATATCGTTATTTCAGCAACATATTTTAAAAGAAAAATGTTAAGTAAGTCACAGGCACGGGGCACAGCAGCTCGGACACAAAGGTGAGGGAGTAGCGGGGACTCCCGGGGGCCGAAAGCCTTCAGCACCACTTAGGACCCGGTAGCGGAACCTGGACCTGCATGTACTTGAATTGAAGGTAAAATCAACCAAAACACAAGGCATGTCAGGCCTTCTGTCCCTCGGATGCTGTCCCCTCCCCACCTCAGGGAGCCCCCCGACCACAGGTCCTGGGCGGCTGTGGTGGCTACAGGGACAGACATGGACTTCCTTGGTCAACCCCCAAATGCCACGGCGGCCTGTCTTGCCAATTGCTGCCATGGTTCCACGTGTTTCTGGGAACCAGCAACGCGTGCAAGGTGGAGGGTCGAGACGCACTGGCTTTTGCCCTGACCTTGAGAACAATCATGACCGAAGCAGCCTCGAGCTGCTATGATGATGTCAGGAATGGGTGGTTTCTCTTCAGAGGGTGTTTTCCAGGGAAAGCGGTGCATCGAGTGAAAGAAAATTGCTGATTTGTGCAAAGGCGGCGTGAGAGGGCATGCGGCGCGAGGGGGCTCGGACCGGGTCCGGGGATGACACCTGAATGACGAGCATCTGGGATGCGTGTCCGGGAAACTCCAGCGGGGTGAGGAGCCGGCTGGGGCAGAAGCCCAGGGCCGAGCGGAAGCTCTGGGCAACACTTGGCCTTCACCTTGGCCGCGGGTGTGCGAGCATGGAAGGGGCGGCGAAGCCAGCCTGCGGAGCACGGCAAAAGAGTCAAGACGGATTCTTCCGGAAGAAAGCAGACCGTGACCGGTGCCGGCGAGTGAGAACAAGCTCCTATCTCCTGCTTTGGGACTATTTGTCTTCTCTTTTTCAAAGCAAACTCTGTTGAGGACTCAGAGGAGAAGTCCACCAGCACCTCTCGCACCCGGACTTCCGGAGGGAACGTCGAGTCTACGCTAGTGAAAGTGGCAGGGATTACAAACTTGACAGAGAAATTCAGGGTTGTTACTTTCAGAGGCACAGGGAAGGGGGTCTAAGTAAGGCCGACGAGCATCAGGCCTCAGGCGGCTTACCCAGATAACAGTGGGCTGGCCATCCCTTGTCGGGCACCTGAGGCCTGGGCCCGAGACCGTTGCTGTTGCTTTTCCTTCCAGCGTGTGTACTAACCTGCTCGTCAGCCGCACGGATGTTGTGAACCTGGGTGCCTTTCCTTTGCTCATCACTCCTTTTCTTGATGAACTTTCCATCCGCCGTGTTCCAGTTATTAGGACTTTCAAGCGAAGAGCATCCGGACTGGGGGCTTTGTGGAATTCTCCGACGACAGCTGAGCTACCCTGAAGGACGATCACGAAGGGGATTTTCTATGTTGTATCCTAAGAGGAATGTAGCCAGCGCTCGGGCCACCTTTCCCGAGCCCCTGCTGTGTCCGGAGCCCTGAGCCCAGACCGCTGCCAACGTGGCCCCCTGCTCATCCCACCGGGAGGCAGAAAGCACTCTGAGCCCCCGCACGGCTGGACGTCCTCTGGATGAGGGCACGACAGAGCAGTGCTCCCTCACACAGCAGCACCCCCTCCCCAGACCCATCGAGGTCCCTGCACGGTCCCGGGGAGAGCTCTGGGCCACCAAGTGCCTCCATCCCCCCAGCATCACGCCGTGCCACCCGCCCGTCCGGGGCCAGAAGCCAAGCCCGTGTCTGGATTCTCAGCCAGCATGGAAGCCGTCAGTCAGCCTCCCATCTGGCCAGTCCCTAACAATGCCGAATGGCCCTGCCTTCCATCGTGCAGACCTCAGGCCCATGTGGGAACTCTCCTCAGACTCATCAGCCTACGTATTAATTGGGAGAAAGTCCATGCACGGAGAACCACAGGAGAGCAGCCCCAGATCCTCCTGCCTGGTAGGTGACCTGGGGAGGTGACTTGGCTTCCTGCTCCTGTGTTCTCGTCTACACGGTGGGAGTGACAACGGAGCCCACCTCACAGGGTCCCAGGATTGGTGCTGCACTGCCCCCTCCCCCTTCCTCATTGCTGACAGCCCCATCCCATAATAGCAGCTGAATACTGATTCACTTTCTCGGGATGTTTATTGATGACCTGTGACCCAAGATGGGGTTTCTATAAAGTTCCTTTCTAAAAAAAAAGAGACACACAAACAAGATGGTTCACCTCTATAGCCCCTCCCCCGCAAATACAAACACACAAAACTTGCCTTCTTCCTGCCTTTGGGTGTGAATGGATAAAGATGTGATGGTAGGAGCACTGACAGCCGTCTTGTGATCAGGAGGGGACAGGCCTAAAAACCATAGGTAGGCTGAGGAAAGTGCAGGAAGACAGAAAGAGTCTGGGTCCTTGGAAACATTGGGAGAACTCCCAAGCCAACCCTAAAGCTGCCCAACTTTAGGATTCTTGGTGTCTGAGATAATAACCTTTCTTGTTTTGAACTCCTCTAGGTGAACATTCTGTTACTTAGCACTAGTACAAGGTAGACTTGGAATGCAAAGAAACTAAGATTCTCTGTGAAAATCTAAGACCCATGATAAATATATGAAGAATATTTTCTGGGATTGGGTGTATCCTTCCCCAAAGTCACAACAACACAAAATGTATAACACTGCTTATGTCACTTGAGTATGAAATTAACTGGCACACAACCGCCTTGTCTTTTCCAGCACAATTTCCAAATGCTTTCCACGCCTCTGTGAGTCTAGCAGGTGCTGGTGTGTGTTCTCCTAACACACTCGCCAAAGTGGATGGACACCTCTGAAGCATTTACTCACAGTTCAGAGCTCTGACCTAGATTTATGGGATGGATAGTTGCAATAAAATAAGACTCCAGGATGCAGACAAAGAATGGTGTGTGGAATTTAATTATAGGTGCCCAGGAATCTGGCCAACTTCTTTCCATTCCATGTGAGAGGTGCAACAGTCCTCTACCACCATCAGCCAGAAATTCATAAGGAAAATATGCAATGAAACTTCCTTTCGTCAGTCTGGTAAGTGACCCCACAAAAACCTCCAAGCCCCATTAGCCAACTGTGAATACAAATAATTGCTTTCCAGTTCAGAAATAGCCCTCCTTTCTCAGGACCAGGCTGACATCAAGCCCAGTCTCTGAGTTCGAGCCCCTCCCCCAGCCCCCCGCTGCAGCCACAGAGGGCTGATGCCCCCATCCGAATGCCATCTGCCTTGGTCTCACTGCCCGATAGAAGTAGATTTCATTAAACAATTGCTCCAGGGCAGACTGGGAGGACATAATTTAGGGAGCCGAAATGGGCTGGATTTTAGATGCCCATAGTGTTTACAGCAATGACCAGGATCAAAATAGTTGGAAAATGAGGCACGACCGACCCCCGGCTATTTCTCAGCCAAACAGCTGAGATTCACCCCCACAGCGTTTCAGATGTGTGTGTTTCCTCCAGGAACGGTGAGTTAAAAATAACTCACTTGTTCCTCCCGGTGAGGATCAGCCAGCCGGCCCACCGCCACCAGGCATTCCGCAGAGGGGAGCCTTGTTGCTTATCTCTGGGAAGTGCAACAGTAAAATAAATAGTGTGTGCACATTATGCAAATGAGATGCTAATCAATTCAGGACATGTTCCCAAACTTTCCGAGCCCGAGCCCACTCCCGGGAGCGAACTCTCTGAGCCCTTCTTCCTCCCGCTCGTGATGTCACCCTAACCGCGCCGCATCCAACGGTGCTGATGGATGAGTGTTTATTGGAGCTGGACTGTGGTTTGACCCTGTGGTTTCAGGACCACATGAAAGACCATCATCCTCCCTCCCGACCCCAGTGCGTCTTCCCCTCCTCCTCGCTGGGGTGGAACTGATGGGTTTTGCACAGGCTTTCAGGCAGGGCTGCCCAGGACAAGTCTTAACTCACGGGACCTTGAGGTTTTCTCTGATTTGCAACCTTGCCAACAGCCCAGCCTTCCTCCAGCCCAAGCATGAACAGCTCAGGGGGTGGTACTGGGTCATCCACTGCCCTTCGCAGCACAGCTGTGCAGCCTCGCTCTCCTGTACCGGGCGCTGTGACGGCTCCTCATGTGAGTCCTGGAGGAAGAGCAAGTCCCGCCCCAGACATCCCACCAATTCAGTGTTGTCGTAGCAGCTACACCTGCTTGATGTCCCCAGCTGTAAAGAACAGGTGATGTCCTGCCTGCCCTAAGGGTCTTGCAAAACCAAGGGGAGTGAGGAGGGTGGAGCCCTGTGAACAGTAAGAAGCACCTCGCACGGAAAGGCAGCATGCCTGCCCTCCGAGAGCTCCTCGTCCAGTGCTCGCGACCCTGGCGCTGGGAGGTCCTGGAGGAGACAGAGCCCAGCTGCTCAGCGCTGCAGCCTCGCCCGGACAGACACGGGGGGGTGGGACCGAGGAGGCGACGCAGATGAGAGCTTTGTAACCACCCCACATCTCCTCCTCTCACTTCCCAGTTTCACGGGGATCTGATGCGTTGAAGGTAGAGCTTGGAGCAGGGGATCAAAACACCATGTTACTTTGTCTCCACCTGCCCCTTTCAAATTTATGAACTGAGCCTCTTCCCCTGCCCCTGGTGGAAACTCCAGCAGATCCTATGACTTTCCTGCTTTCGGTTACATAATAGAATATCTATGGTCAAGTTAGACCATGAACCCTACCTCTGTCACATAGTTAAAGCATCATCTCAGAGACGGAGCCCAACCCTGTGTCCTCCCCTCTCCTGAGGGGGATTCCCTCTGTCCCTCAAATATACCGCATCTGTCCCCACTTCAGTGCCCATGCCCTTCACGTGCTGACCCCGCCTCGCCCCAACGAGGTGGTCCCTGATCATCCCAGACACAAGGTCCCACCGTGCTCTCCACGCCATTGTCCCATTTTATTCAGCCTTTGAAATCATAATGTGCTGAGACCTGAAATGTCCCTAAGAAAGGGGAAAATGTCTGATTCAAAAGCAACACGTTCAGCTCATGAATGGCTGGGTTCAAAGCCACGGATTTAGACTAAGCCCCACCTTTCCCGGATGATGAAGCCAAGCTCAGAGAGGCTCGCAGGCTCCCCCTGATACACAGCAAACCGGCCGCGGCGCCCAGACCAGGAATTTTGCCGCCTCCTCCGCCCGGCACAGTTGGGAGGCGGCATTAGGAAGCCCAGAGCGTGATGCAGGGCACGTCTACACGGTCAGAGTTGACCCCGAGACCTGCCGATAAAATGCTCATTATGATTATTCTGGTTATTTACTGACAGACACTGTAGCTAGAGAAAAACACTGGAATCTCTATTGTGCTCATCGTTAAATGCCTCATTACGGAAGAATGTTCCTGAATGGTGCAGTGGGGTGAACAATTTACACAGCATTCAATCCCATGAGCCGAAAATGCCACTGGTGGAATTGGAATTATGTGAGAAGAAGTGTATTTTTCTCAAGCCAAGCTTGCATTTTTCAAGAGCAAATGGAGGAACCAACATTCCCGATCCGAATATCGGGTGATACAGTCACCTCCCAGGATGGGCTGGCCATATACCTGCTGCTAAATTCAGTTTCCTGGCTGGAGCGGTGGCAAAATCCAGTCCCTAAAAGGGCGTCTTCCCCATTGTGGCTGTGGGTTTCCCCGGGTCTCCCCCGCTAAGGGCCCCCGGAGCCCCAGGTGCTGTCCCTCGCCAGAGCGACTCCTTATGCAGTGCAGGCCGCCCTGGGCTGACAGAGAAGCTCAGCTCCACTCATAGGGGGGCAGAGGCACGGGCATCATTGCTCCCCAAAATGTCACAAGGTCTTCCCGGGACCTGCCTGGACTGCGCTGAGTAAACGGGAGGAAGCAGCTCGCAGAAGCTGATGCAGGGGTGCCGGGGTGGCTCAGTCGTTAAGCGTCTGCCTTCGGCTCAGGTCACGATCCCGGGGTTCTGGGATCGAGCCCCGCATCGGGCTCCCTACTCAGCGAGGAGCCTGTTTCTCCCTCTCCCTCTGCCTGCCGCTCCCCCTGCTTGTGCTCTCTCTCTCTCTTTCAAATAAATAAAATCTTAAAAAAAAAAAAAAAGAAAGAAAGCTGATGTAGCTCATCCTTCAGGAAATATGAGTGAGGGTGACAGAGCCACCCTGCACAAGACCCAAGATGTGGGGAGGGTCTGAAAGGTGCCAGCGACGGAGGCCTCTCTCTCTCTCTGTCTCTCTGTCTCTGTCTCTCTCTCCAACTGCAAGCACCAACACAACAGTAGCCCCTGGGCCTAGGAGCTTAGAGGGTGCACCAAGACAGTGCATGATTCTCCCCCTCCCGTCCCCGGGCCGGATGGCTCGAGGTCGCCCTCAGCCGAGCCACACAAAGACTCCTGATGCAGAGCCCCGAGGCCAGGCCTGGCACCTCCCGGCCTGTTCCTGACTCGGAGCCTCAGCAGGAGGATAATGACAGAGCCCCTCTGAGTCTGCTCAGTCCTTCAGGAAGTGGGAAGCAAGAGCTTTGGGAGGGGGGAGGCTGGGACAGATGCAGGGGTTGGCGGGGAGCAGGTTGGGCAAGAGCCTCAAAGCACGGAGCAGATCTGAACCCTGTAACGGAAATCGGAGCAGCCAACGGGGAGATGGACGACGTTCCAGCCACTTCCCTCCATGGACATTATGATGGCTGTGCCCAAGTCCTGCCACCTTCCTCTGACCACCAGCCACTCTAATCCGTGATTTATGAATGGAATTAATAGAAGCCAGTCAGGCATGGCTGTGCCCACAGAGCTGTGTTCAACAACAGCTGCTTCCCGTACTCATCACATCGGGGCAGGAACAACACCGGCAGAACGCCTGGCCAGCCATCCTGCGGCAGGAGAGCTAACTAGAACGACGGCTCTGCCCCCCACGCCCCCAGCCAAGGAGGTGGGAGAGAGGACACAGGTCTGGGGCTGGCCTGGCTCCCTGCGCGTCTTCCTCCCAGACCTTCCAGCTTCATGCCTCACCCTCCTCCACTGGGGGATAGAGGAGGTGATCTGCGCTCTGGCTCAGCGAGTCCCACGGGACACAGACGTCCCGGGGAGCTGCTCTGGAAGGTGTGGGCAGCTTTCCCATCTATGGGAAAGCCCATGGTTCTCCCAGGTAATGGGTGGTGTAATACAGCCCGTTTGCTTGGTTTTTTTTTTTAACGCCATCTTGACCTAGTCTTGAGGCCTTGATTAAGGAGGGTCCCTTCCTTTTCCTGCGTAGCTGATGAAATTCTCCCCCCAACCCCCTCCTATATGGGGCTGCAAGCCACAAAGGACCTCCCTAAGTCCCCGGGGCCACGCACCGAGTCACTTGAGACAGGCCCTATGCCCCAGAGCCCAAGAAATTATTCACGTTGCCAGTCCACAGGGAGCCCACAGAGCCTAGCTACCCTCCCCCTTCTCCGCTGTCCATAAGCTGCCCCCTGCAGTCCCAGCTTGATGCTACCTGTTCTGAGTCCCACAGCGGCCCCGCCCGACACTGTAAACAGCAAGGAGCTCTGCCTTTGACCTCTCCAAGTGTCGCTGCATTGTGTCCCGCCATCAAAAGAATCTTCGAATCTCACGACATTTGGGCCCAGGTGGGAAATCTGCACTCTGGCCAGCCTTCGGCTGTTCCCCCACCGTGTGCCCCTTCATTCCTCATCCTGACTCCCCGTTTTCTTCTGTGTTCCTCCTGCAGAATCGGGATAGCCCAGTGGTTACTCCTGACATCCTGGGCACAAGTCCCCGTGCCCCTGGGGCTTGTCACTGCATCCCCGATGCTCCTCCCCTCCCCCAAGAAAGGGAGTCAATCATCACTCCTCCTTCAGGGGCTGCTGTGCGGGCAGGTGCAACCACACATCTGCTGTGATCAGAAACCCTCTGGGGCATCCCAGTGCAGGGGGCACATAAGCGCTCATGCCCGCCCTCCACACACACACACACACTCACACACACACACACACCCACACACACACGCGCACACACACACACACACAC
>NC_058416.1:88005047-88030850 GCF_002201575.2 Neomonachus schauinslandi | reverse complement strand
CACACACACACACCCACACACACACGCGCACACACACACACACACACACACACACACGGGCGCTGGACGCAGGAGAACCAAGCCGGCGCTAGAGGGCGCGCCTGCGCATACGGCGCCCCGACCCCAGAGCCTCGGGCGCTGATCGCCAGCCTCCAGGGGGGCCGGCAGGGGGCGCTATGACGGCGGGCGGGAGGGACCCCAGACTAGCAGAGCTCGGACCTGCGGGGCTGGGGCTGCTGGGTGGGGCTAGAGGGAGGTTTTCCCTGTGCACCCAGGACAGAAGCCCCGCCTCATAAATCCTGAAGCCACCTCTAGCTTTGGGCTCCGGGCGGGGGTTGGGTTGGAAAGAGGGTTGCCATTGGCCCACGGTCTTTGCAAGACCACCCCTCAGGATGTCTAGGAGGCAAGTATCCCTGAAATTGAATCTCGGCTCTTTCCTTCACTGTGCCACCTTGGACAGAGAATTCCCTCTGAATCTCAGTCCCCTCCACCCCTAAAATGGGGATCAGCGTGCCCAGCTCATACAGGTGGGGCAAGAATTAAAGGAGAGCCTGCAGGTGGCCCACAGAACATCTGGGGCACACGTGCACACACAGGTGAGTAAACACACCCAGCTCTGTGAACAGACTCTGCTCATGATAAGAACTCTGCACTTTCCATTAAACCAAAGAATGGCTTCGCACAGCTAATCGGCCTGAACCTCATCCCACTATTTGTTGGTGATTAGATCTGGCTGTTAATCCGATTTTCCGGGTCTAGAATTAGCTTTTAACCCTGAGGAGATAAGCAGGCATGTTGTCAGCTGCTCCTAAAACCTTCCTGGCTACAGCAGGGAGCCTACCTGCTGTAGTGGAAGGGTTCCTTCCCGTTGGCCTCAAGGTTACCAGGAGCCAGACAGAGCTATAGGTGGCAAAGGAAACCTAGTTTCCCTCCACCCCAAGCACTAATTACGGGGTGTCTTCACAGCCTGATGAGTATTTACCCAGCAGAATGATCCACCCAAAAGTTGAACTGTCACTTAAATAGGGCACGATATTTAAAATATCAATTTCGTTATCTTGTAGCATCTTATAAATCTAAAGCATCACTCAGAATGTATTTGCATGTGGGAAGAATCCACTATTGTCGTTTCTCTGTGGCAGAAATGGTGGTGGCTTAGACTTCTGAATCTGAGCGCATCCAGTTATGGGGAGAGAAATGGTGCTACATGTTTCTGCATCGAAACTTGCTCGCTGTTGGAGACCCACGCGGCACAGAGAACCGGAGGGCCACCAGACAAGGTGGGAATGTCACATCCATCCCTGGTGAGGCATTCTTGATCCCTGTGTGGTTTTATGACTTCACCGATGCCGAGTCAGTCCATAGGATAAAGTCACTTCAGAACTCCCCAAAGTTCAACACCAATCACAGCAGGAATGCTGGAGATTATGACCTGAGTGTAAAATGCTCTGGTTGGAATACCGCATTGGTTCTTCCAAGTCGTTTTGCGTGTGCACTTTTATTAGTAATAGAGTTTGTGCTCACATCCATAACAGAGTACTCACTAAGCAGCAAAAATACTTCCAGCCTGCTCATCTACCACGAACAGGATAGGACAATAACCTTCCACCCCTCACTTGAGGGGGGCCGTATGATGAGCCCCGAGGGCCCAATGGGCTAGAACAGAAGGGATGCCCCCTCCGAGCAGGGGAAATCCATGGTGGGTTGCCTACCACTTCCAGTAGGTCGGAGCCACCAAGGCTCCCCGACCCCGCATGATCGGGAGCCCCTCCGTCAGCATTCCTGACCTCATCACCCATCACTTCCCCCTGGTCCTCTTGCTGTCCCTCCAACACATCACATGCGCTCCCCGGCTGGGGCTCTTTGCCACTGCTGTTCCTCTCTCTGGCACACTCCTGTCCGCCCACTATCCCAGGGGGTGTTGATGGCGCTTTGCTGATTGTCCCCTTTTCCGCTCCTGTCTCCACCGCCCCCCTCCCCGGCCCCAGCTGGGTCCCCGCCCTGCTTCACTGTTCTCCACAGCTCTTTACCCCGCCTGACCTACTCTGCATTTATGTATTTGTCTGTTACCTGTCTCCTGCCTCAGAAATTTCTGTGCTGTTTACCATCGCATCCCCAGTGCTTAGAACAATGACGGTCGCATAGTAGGTGCTCAGTTAAGCGTGCACTGGAAGGAAGGAAGGAAGGGTACGTAAATGCCCATCACACAAACCCAACGCTCAGCCCAGCTGGCGGTCTGGCCTCCCCTTCTCTCCCCAGATCTGATTCCGCCAAGTTGAGAAGCAGGGAATTCGATGTTTTGAATGCAGAACCTGATTGTTCACGTGTTAGCCATTATGTCTTGAAGTCTATAAATAAATGCAGGCCACCTACATCCTGACCCCACCTTCTCCCCTCTTCCAGTCCCAGCTCAGAGGCCAACACAGAGAGGCTCCTGCGTGAACAGGACCCATCGTGGTGCTAACAAGGAGGCGGCAGCTGGCGGGTCTTGCCCTCCGAGCGCAGGTCCTGACCTCCAGTGTGACAGCGTGAGGCGTCCTCCGTGCTGGCCGCACCACTGAGCGGCCTCGCCGCAGAAACCTGACCTCTGGCCACTTCCATTTCCTCGTCTATACGTGGGGGTGATAAAGCCAGTTTGCAGCCGGTCGTCAGCACTGCTGACTTAATTTGCAAATTGCTCGAGTCTGACACAGTGACTGACAGGTGGTGATGTTCGGTAGATGACCATTCCCATCGCTCCTGCTCTTCTGTGCCAATCTCAGCAGCCTAAGTGCCTACTGAGGATGGGACCAGGTCTGCCAGTAGGTGCCTTCTGAGCACGGATTGCTGGCCAGCCGCGTTGAGAACAGAGAGCGCTGAGCCCACAGTGCGGGTCTGCTGGCTCTCGCCTTCGTCCACCCACTCAGCAAACATGACTGAGCCCTTCTGGGAGCCAGGCACTGTCCACAGATGCTGGGGACACAGCAATGACTAAGACAAGGACCTGCCCTCGTGAGGTTGAGACTCTAGAAGGGGGAGATTGAGAATAAACATGTAAAGCACGGAATGGCAAATGAGGGGGAAATGCGCGCTCTGGAGACATGTAGACCGGGGGAGAGATGCAGGGTGAAGTGGGGGTACAAGGGATGAGAGTGATGGTCTCCAGGAGGGGGGCCACACTGCCTCCAAAAGGTGAAGCAGGGAGCTAAGCCTTACCTCTGGGAGGGGAGGAAGGGAGTCACGCAATTCCCTGCAGGTAGATTATTGCAGGCAGAGAGAACAAGTGCAAAGGCCCTGAGGCAGGAAAGATTCTGGCGTTTGAGGGTCACATGGCGGGGGTGGGGGCGGGGAGGTTCGTGTGCCTGGAGCAGCTAGTGAGGGGCAGCAAATAAGGTCAGATTGTGGAGGGGGCTGGAACATGGAAGTCCTGGTGGGTCACAGGGAGAACTTTGGTTTTTATTCTGAGAGATGGGAGCCATGGAAGTTTGGAAGGCAGACACGATCCTGTTTAAGCTTTAATAGGGTCATTCCCACTCCACTGACAACAGACTCGGGGGCAGAGGAGGAGGAGGTGGGCAGAGCTGTAGTTACAGGTAAAGTTGATGAGCTAACGTTCTCTGAACCTGTTCCCTCTTCAGCACCATGGAGGGAACCTCTGTCCCACCTGCATCCCGAGACTGACGGAGAAGAACCTGTTCCAGTGTCATGGCTGACCCTTCCCATGCACCCTATCCTACCTGCTGCTCCCACATACCAGCTGGTGACCCTTGACCAATTACATGGCCTCTCTGTGGCTCAGTTTCCCTATTTTTAAAGCAGACAATAATAGCGTCTACTCCAGTGAGCTTTCATGAGGATTGGACACAGAGTCCCTGCCCGGAGTTGAGCGCAGGGCCTGACCCGCGGCCGGGCCTCGGTGGAGATTATCAGCCATATCAGTCAGTGTGTACTCCCCCAACAGTAGGGCCAGATCTCAGTGGCCCGTGACAATGTGACGTTCTTGCCCATGTAACGTGTGGCGACGGGTCCCCAGCATCTCCGCTGGCTCTCTTGTACCCGGCTCAGCTCCACAGGTCCCTCATTCCCAAAGAAGAGAATAGTCTGGGGGCTGCTGTTTTCCTGGTGTAGGGCACCCATGGGCTGCAGACAGAATCCCACCATGCATCCTAATGAATCCTCTTGGAATTAGCCCTTCCTCATTTCCGCTGCCATGCCTTGGGTTGAAGCAGGTCACATGACCAAATTGAAAGGCAACAGAGTGGATTGTGTATGCTGCCTGATGGAAGGGAGCCAATGCTCCAACCCACCTTGGCAGCCACCACCACCATTCATCACCAGTGTCTTCATCACCATCATCATCATTGTTGTACATGACCATCATCGTCCTCATCCTCATTGTACATCATCACCATCACCATCATCATCTTCATCCCCATCATCATCATCACCATCATCATCCTCATCCTCATTGTATATCATCAGCATCACTATCATCTTCACCCCCATCATCATCATCATGACCATCATCATCCTCATCCTTGTTGTACATCATTGCTATCTTCATCATCATTGTTGTACATGACCATCCTCATCCTCATCCTCACCAACACTATCACCATCACCATCACTGTTCTCATCATCACCGTCATCGTTGTTGTACATGACCATCATCCTCATTCTCATTGTACATCATCCTCATTGTTGTACATCACCCTCCTCCTCCTCATTGTACAACATCACTGTCATTGTCATCCTCCTCCTCTTCATCATCATCCTCACCATCATCGCTATCATCACCATCCTCCTCCTCATTGTACATCATCACCAACATCATCATCACCAGGATCACCAGGATCACCATCATCACTATCATCACCATCATCATCATCACCATCATCATCCTCATCATTGTACATCATTATCGTCCTCCTCCTCTTCATCATCATCATCATCATTGTGCATCATTGTCCTCTTCATCATTCTTAGATGGAAGTCATCATAGGAACCACTGAAGCAAAAACAGAGATGTGTCGGGACAGTCCCCTCCATCAAGCTCATGAGCAGAGGTGCCATAAAGAATTACCATGACCGGGAAGATGGTGACAGTTTGATTTTGTACATGGATGCAAGACAGATATAAACTCACGTGTGTGTGTGCGTGTGTGAGTGTGTTGGTGAACACGCTGAGATGAATGATAGTTTGTGAGAACAACGATGCACCCGCTGTAGTACATCTTCCCTACATAGAAAACGAATCACCCCAAGGCAGATGAAATAAATGTCCCCTAATAGACACACATTACATAATCAATCACAGATGAAATCGAACATCTAGTCCTGTAGTATTGAGTTTAGAGTGAGACAGCGAAATTCACTTCACGTTTCACTCCATTTTGAGGCCAAACATGCCATATGGAGAATTAATGAGACTGCAAATTTCCTACAAATGTTTGTACCCTGATATTCTGGGGTAATGACCATGTTTTCTATTTCAAAAATTACTGGGTAATTTATTGCAGACTTGCATTTTCTCCAAGGAAAACACAATTGTCAGTTTGTTAAAGCTAATGGATTTTGGGGGGGGTGGGGCATGTTTGTATCTTCATCTCTTATTTCTGGTCTATTTGGTGTCTCACATTTTACCACAAGGATGAGTAACTGACCACATGCAGCTAGCTCAGAGGAGGTGCCCAGCAATGTGACAAGGGGAGGGGGGTACGGTCAGGGGAAGAGATGACGGGACATCCATTTCTTAATAGATTAAACCAGGACACAAAACGCAGATGTGGGCTTCTCTTGATAAAACGGGTGATCTCCAAGGCAGTCTGTCGGGGAAACTGCCAGAATGGGCCACATTTTCTAGCAGATATCACTTGGACTTCCAAGTACTTTTATTTTCGTGTCTCCTTGGCATTCAATGGGTGGAGGTGCCTGACAATTCAGTTTAAAGTGTCTCTTCTCCACGGCTTTTAAAAAGATCCCTCTGTGCAATCACGCTCTGGTGCAGTTGTCGGGCGAGGCGGCTAGCACCCAAGTTACCCCCCTCTCTGACATACTCTGAGATATGTGGGTTTTCCTGAAACTGGAGAACAGCACAGTCTGTGTGAGGGGTAGGAGTTAGGCTGCCTGGATGCAAATCCCAGCTCTGTCCGTTGGTTTTAGGGTGTACGCCTCAATATTCTCAACTGCAAGATGGGGAGCTAAGTAGAATCTAACTTTGCAGGGAGCATGAAATTAAGTCAGTGACTGACAGCTCTTAGGATGATTAATATATTTCTTCCGAATTTCCTTCTTCCTTCAAATGTTCAGACAAAGCTTGAAATATCCATAAACATGTGGCCGGATGGGATAGCCAGCCAGAGGTGAAGGGTGTTCTGACACCTGACCTGGCCCCAGCGTCCCACCAGGAGGACAGCATCGATGCGGTGCATCTCCAGCCCATGCCTTCCAGAATGGGACAGGCTTAACTTGATCATGGAATGGTTCTGTGTTGAGCTCAACTACTAGCAAGGCATTGTGTACAGGAGGAAGATAATACATGTGAAGTATCAGCCTTCTTTTCTTATTTCATTTAATTCTCAACCATACGCTACAAGGTAGGTACCACTCTCTCCATTTTACAGATGGAGAAACAGATCAGGGAGATTAGGTCACTCGTCCAAACATTCTGCACCATTTATGTGACCATGTCTGGGTTAACGGTTCCGTTTTTCTGATCCCATAGTCAGCATGTGCCTTTCCCTCCTGGGGGCTGGTTTAGTGCTTTGCTGTCACCGTCTTGAAATTCTTAACAATTTGTGCTTGTGTTTTAAGAGAAGTCAGATGGTACAACAGACCATGCATGTGAGCAGAGGGATATCCATGCACCACGCACACCTGCCATTCCTTACCACCCCTCCACCGATGGCGTCCACGATACCGCAGGAGGCTCTAGGATGCCTGAGTGTCTGGGAGACTCCATGTGAGTGCAGAGTAAGCGGCTCTGCCTTCAACAGAAAGGCAGGGGTGGTGAAGGCATCTTTCTCCCTCACTCTCCTTTTGAATCAGAACTTGCTTTGAATGCAAAAGAAAGTTGCATCCTAAGAAGCATGAATAGCCCAAGAACCCTATTGCATGCATTTTGACTGTTACTCTCCTATCTTAGCCATCCAGTTATACTGAAAAGGAGGCATGGATGTAAAGGGGGAAATAGAACCATTCAGCCCTCCCTAATTCATCAGCAAGCCAGAGGTAGAGACATTAGCAGAATGTGTGCATACCAAGACGTGAAATAACAGTTGACTCAGTTTTGTGCAACATGTCCGCTGTTCTGGCAAGAACAGAATACACAGGCATTTAAAAGCTACGAGAATTGGATTTTTCAAAATCACCCAAACCATCCATTGGCGACATTGGAAGTTGTTGCAGGTCTTCTAAGAGGGCTTTCGAGTATTTTTTTGGCTTCAGTCCCTTGAGATTGGAGAGTGTTTTTGTCTAGGGATGATAGCTGTCCTTGAATATGAGCCATAAACAGTTAGAAGGAAAGTTTACTGGGCTCCTTTTCCATTTCTTTCATCCCCAAAGAAACGGACTTTTCAGGTTTTTATTGCTTGCTGCCAAACTTGTTCAAGGTGATAGCCCCAGCTGAAGGTGACTTGAGGTCTCCATAAGCTGTGTAATCAAGCAAAGCTTATCAAGAATTTTGTGATACAGTATTTTCAGATTTGTGCAGAACATCTTTGGGCTACCATTTTTTTCCTTCTTAAAATCATTTGTGTATTTACAGTAAGGTAATCAACAGCATTGGCCACCACACTCCAAGGAAGCCCCAAGCAGACCCCGGTCTCAAGCCTTCAGACAACACCATCCAGGTCCTATGCAGCTGCCCCAGGACGAGTTAGGATTGGTATGGTGTGGTGGTCGGCACAGAAAGACCCTGCAGATCCGCCTCTGATTGCCAGGCCCTGCTGAGCCACAACAGGCCACATGGAACCCTGTGGAGTGTCGGGTGCTCTGCTTAGAACCTGAACAAGGCCACCAGGGAAGACCATCCTGGAGGCTGAGGGTGCAGGGCAGACCTTTATCTGTCAAGGCACACAGGTGATGAAGGCATTTGTGTAGCATAAGGTGGCAATGAGTAAGGGTGCTCGAAGCTGGAGGTGACCAGCCTGTGACTCTGGCTACTCCAGACCACAACAGGTCCCACAGAAAACTAAGAGGATCAAAATGGAGCCAGTCGCCCATTCTCTGCACCTGCAGTTCAAGGACTCAAGGTGAGACCCTCTGCAGTGGGAGGTGTGTGCGCCACGGTCCCATCAGCTGCTCCTTCCTTTCTTCATTTAAACTCTTTCTTCAGCAGCCCTGAACCCCCATCCTGCCTACAAAGCTGACAAAAATCTCCAAGTCTTCCTGTTCAGTTTTCTTCTTTTTTGAGGGAGGGAGAGGTGTGGCAATCCCAAGATTGGGGAAAATCTGCCCACAAGTGCAAGGACAGAAGCAAAAACGACCCCTAGGAGAATATTTGGGTTTCTTTGTTTTGGGTTTGGAGATTCTTGGGGATTTTCATGACATTCCTTAGGTATAATTTACCTACAAAGAAACGGACAGGTCTTAAGTGTCTAGTTCTGTTAACTGTAATGCAGTTCTTGGTCAAGACAAAGAACATTTCCATCACCCAAGTCAATGTCCCTTTCCAGTCAATACACACTCCCAATGAAGGCAAACACTGCCCTGATTTCTATTCCCAGATTTTTGGGGGGGGGGGGGCTATTCTTGAATTTCATGTTAATGGGATCATATAGTGTGTCCTCTTGGATTCTGTGTCTTTTATTTCACTAAATACATAAACTACATTTCAAAAACCAGTGCATTACATTAATAAGGTGCGAGAAGTAAATCAGTAGCATATTCCTTTTTATTTCTCAGCCACACCCCGCTGTTTGAAAAAGAGACTATTGTTCATCCACTCTCCTGTGGATGGCTGTTTGTGTTGTTTCCGGTTTTCGTCTATTATGGATGAAACCGCTATGAACATCCTTGTTCCGGTAGAATTGTGTTCTTACTGCTCTGGGGTAAATACCAAAGAATGCCATTCTTAGCTAATATGTTACGTGTATGTTTCACTTAACCAGAAACTGATACAATGTTTTCCAAAGTGGGGATATTATTTCACAGTCTCACCAACAGTGTCTGACAGTGTTGCCTTCTCCATATCTTTGCGGACAGTGGGTGTTCTGGTCTTTCTGATATCAGCCACGATGGGCAGAAGGTAAGAGCGCTTCCTTATCATTGAGGCTCTCATCTCCCTGATGACAAATGATGGAAGGCACTCATTCTTGTGCTGTTCACGGCTCTTCCTTTGGGAAACTTTGATTCAGATCTACCCATTTTCAGTTGTGCCGTGTCTTTTTATTAACTCGCAGTGGTTCTTTCTACATTCTGGATACGGGTCTTTTGCATGGAGAACACTTTCTCCCACTCTGTGGATTGCCTATTTATTTTCATAATGGTGTCTTGTGAAGAACCGAGGATTTTGATAAATTGTAATTTATTAATTTTTTGCTTGTGTGTAACTGATTGTGTGTCTTGATTTAAGAATGTTTGCTTACCCCAAAGATGAAAGGAAAATATTCTCCTGTGTTTCCTTCAAAAGTTGTAAACTTGGGTTTTTACACTCAGGTCACTGATGCATCTCAACCTTGAAATCATTATGCTAAGTGAAAGAAACCAGTCACAAAAACCATGATAAATGATTCCATTTATATGAAATATCCAAAAAAGAAAGAAGATTGAAAGAAAGAAGAAAGAAGAAAGAAAGAAAAAGAGGAAGGAAGGAGAAAGAAGAAAGAAGAAAGAAAGAAGGAAAGAAGAAGAAAAAGAAAGAAAAAGAAAGAAGAAAGAAAGAAAGAAGAAAAGAAAAAGGAAGAAGAAAGAAAGAAAGAAGAAAGAAAGAGGAAGGCAGGCAGGCAAAACTCTGCATATGTAAAGTAGATTAGCAGTTTCCTAGGCTGTTAGGTTGGGAGAAATGGAGAGTGACCCAGAAATGAGGGTGGGGTTTCTGAAAGGCATGATGAGTTTGTTCTAAAACTGATCATGGTGAAGGTGTGAATAATACTAAAAGCTACTGACTTGTGCACTTTAAATGGGTGAATTGTGTGGTATGTGAATTTTCTCTCTAAACAGGTTTTTATAAACGAACATGCTTTTGAACACAGAAAGGTAAGCTGGTTTCAGCTTCTTCGCACGTGAATGTCTTCTTAGTGTTTGGGCCAGTGGAAACAGATTTGTTCTAATAAGACGGATTTTTATGAGAGTTTACCTTGTTTCCTTCGCTTACCTGGAGCAGGACCCAGAGCTTCTCGGGCTGAGCAGCGGCTGCCTTCCCTCCCTTTGGGATGGGTTTTGTGATTTCTCTGAGATCCCAAAGCTTTACTGTCCCAGACCTGATTTCAAGCGCGGTAAGGAATCACCGAGGTCCCAGGGGGGGCTGCCGCCCTAAAGTCAGTCAGCCGACTCCTCCTGTGTCCCAGCGCCCCCATCCCCATTATTTCCCACAAACACCAGCAGTGGTGAAAGCAGAGCAGAACCTGCGTTCCAGCAGTACTGAGAGAATCCTCTAAAGCGGCAGTTCGCTCAGTCGTTGGGCGTCTGCCTTCGGCTCGGTCATGATCCCAGGGTCCTGGGATCGAGCCCCATGTCGGGTTCCTTGCCCGGCGGGGAGCCTGCTTCTCCCTCTGCCTGCCGCTCCCCCCTCCCATGCGCGCTCGCTCGCTCTCTCTCTCTCTGACAAATAAATAAATAAAATTTAAAAAAATAAAAAAATAAAGCAGCAGTTCTCAACATGTGTGGTGCAGCCCGTTAGGGTTCTAATAGGTTTTAGGCAAAAGTAGGCAACTAATAAATTCATAATTAATTAAAATAGAAAAAAAAAAGGAAAACTAGATAACACGGAACATGCAGTTAAGGAACGCTTGAAATGTTCATTATAGGCAGACTTCTCAAACCCTTAAATGCAGTCTGAAACCTTCAAAGGGGAAGATTAAAAACCATTGCGCACGGCAGGATGCGTTCCCGGAATGCCTTTTCAGGGGTTTGTTTGGTTTTGTTTTTCTCACTAAGGGAGCTGGCCACGTTTCCTGCTCATACCACACTTGGAGAAATGTCATGCTAGACAGGCTACCACCGTGCGACCCAAACATGCCCTCGAATGTACCCTGCTTAGCCCAAGTCCTCCAGCAACACTTTCTAAACACTTTCTGTTGCTTAGGACTTACCAGGCTCCCCACCTCCTACACGATGGCGGACACTCTGGAGCACGGAGTATCGCAGCACCCGGTCCCAAGTGCAGAGCCCTGTGTGGTTGGTGTGCCTTTGGCTTATTTTTAAAATGCACCTCTGGGGGGCACCTGGGTGGCTCAGTTGGTTGAGCATCTGACTTTCGATTTTGGCTGAGGTGATGTCAGGGTCGTGAGACCGAGCCCCATGTCTGGCTCCAAGATGAGTGCTGAGCACGGAGCCTGCCGGGGACTCTCTCTCCCTCTGCCTCTGCCCCTCCCCACCCCTGTTCACACACCCTCTCTCTCTCTTCCTACGAAAAAAAATTGTATCTCAGGTCATCTCTCTTTTCTGCTGGAGGACACCAACCCCGCCCCATGTCATAGTCCCACCTCACCCCAAGCCAGGCTCTAATGGGACTTTTCAAGCACGCGGAAATTCCTACCCTGGCATGTTCTGTTCCCTCGATCTGGAACACTCTTGATTTTACCTGCCCATCAAGACACCCCCCTCAGTCACTGTTGCCAGCCTTCTCCCTCCCTGGGATCTTCGGGACCTGCACATGTGGGGTTTTATAATCCTTTTGCCAGATCCATGAACCTGGTGACAAAGCTGATGTGTTTGACCCTTTATTGTCACATTAATGAAGTTAGTGGTCACTTCGTCTCTCTGTCATCTCCCACGAACAGAAATATTCTTTTTGATGTGCGAATCAACCTGGAGGCTTCCTGCTTTGTTCTACCATTTTATGTTAATGTCCAATAAAACATATTAAGTGGTTTCAGTATCTAGAACATTGCAAGCTAAGGTCACAGAAGCTTTTGAAAAGTAGTTCATAATTTTCCAACACAGGTTCAGGATTACAAAAAGCCAAATAACATGTAAGGTGAATATTATCAGTGTTTCCATAATTTACTAATAGGTCTCCTGTGGTTCATGCCTTCTCCAGGCACACACCTCATCACCAGGATGAGGAAAATTCCAGACGGTCCCTGGAATCAGGGCTCTCTCAAGGCCTCTGTAGACCCCCAGATGCCCTTCCAACTAGAGGTCATACTTCAAGGCATATCGAACATTTCAAGTACAACACATGTAAATATGAAATAGAATTCTTTCGCCTCTGAAAATATCTAGCTTTCCCTAACTCATTATTTATAATTGGCGACAATCTCTTGGGGATCACAGTATGCATTCGGCAATTCTTGATAAGTTAGAAAGTCTCATCTGTGAATTGTTTCCAAAAGCCATGAAAATGTTATGGCTTCTAAACTTAACAGTGAACAAAGCTGACATAATACTGTATTTCTGTAGCCGTTTTGGGTTTGGTGGTTTCCTTTTTGCATTTTAGAGTCTGGGTATGTATGGAGCTAAGGCTGCCCCAGGGCTGGTGCAGGTGTCCCCAGGTCAGACCCGGATTTCAGGTTGCAGAAGGAAGGGCAGGAAGGGCAGAGCCTCCCTGAGAAGAAGGGAAAGGTCAGGACAAAGATCTCATTAATTCAGAGATCCCTGATGTATCACACCTTCATGTTTAGAACTTATTTGTGTTTCTCAAAGGAGCTTCAAGGGCTAGCATTTCCCAACTGAGCAGGAAGGAGCCCCACCCCCCATCCGACCCACGTGGAGAAACAGCGAACAGGGATCCTGCTCCCTGCCCCCACCCTCACTGGCCACCCCGACCGCCTTCCCAGGGTGCACAGGAACGTTGCCCACTCACAACCTGGACGATCCAAACACACATTCGGATTCCTGCCGTAAGGGCCACTGGAAAGCTCCTAGGTCAAAGATGGTCTTAACATTTTGGTAGATTAAGAAAAATTGGAACTACAATTTATGAAAAAATAATGCTATTAAGGGGTGCCAACTCCAATACCATCCATTATTAATCTTGCAGAGTTAAAAACAAGAATATCTGGATACACAGTGTTCAAGGTCATGTGAACTATTTTTAGGGCATGAAAAAAACAGAATACAAAAATATCCACTTTCACCAGCCCTGACCCCTAATGACCTGTGACACTGAGCAGGCTTCTTCCCGTGCAGGTCTGTCCAATCCGCCCTGGAAACTCACCTGTTGTCCCTTCATGCAGACTGAGCTCACCTCAAAGTGGCTTCCAAGGTCTTGGTGATGCTGCCTTCTTAAGTTCTGGTCCACCTCGTTGTTTGAAGGAGAGTCAAGGCTCAGAAAGTGTGTGTGTCGCCAACTGTTCTCTCTTTATAGCTACTGCCTTTTGCAGAAAGGGGAGGGAGTATTGCAGAGACCTCTGTGCGTCTAGAGTCGTGCTGATCACACCCCTGGTTATGAAGCCGCAATCGACCCCTGTAACTATCACGGTGAACTGGGAGCGTGGCTGGTTGGCTCAGGGTCGTCCCAGATGCCTGAGACAGCCAACCTGACACTGCTCTGGGGAGGGAGCTTGCTTTTCGAAAGCTGCATTTTGACAGAGGTGTGGTCAGCCCAGCAGACTTCAGTTCAGGGAACCCAGCCCTTGGAGCCTGCTGTCTGTAGGGTGTGTGGGTGTGGTGTGATGGGTCCCTTTCCTGCTTACACTTTGCAGAATGGTGGAGACCCAATGTATTGAAATGTTTTAGCAGTTCTGGAGTTAAATGCAATACATCCCAAGACGATGAATCTGAACTAGAATTTCTGGTGCCTGAATGGGTTTTCCTGGGGCTCCAATTTTACAATGACTTGCCCCCGGCTGGCAGGGACGAATCTTAATAAAGATTTTTCTTTCATTAAAATTCAACTTTGTAAGCTTTAAGGAAAGATGGACTTTTCTTGGCTTTCTCCAAGAACCGAATTTGCATGTCTTACCTACAGAAATGCATGGACCACCACCGTCCTCTTTCTGGAAGGCACCTTCCTAACCTAGATAGTTCAACCGGCTGTTTAGCCAGAATACTTCCCCTGACTATTCCCCTCGTTCCCTTGGAATCTTGCTCTCATATTTAAGTAAACCATTCTTTTCTCTAAGTCTCAAGGTCTCGGCCAATAACTGTCCTCAAGACTCTGAAGACATGGCCAACTGCCTCTATGCCAGACCTAAGTTCTTCTTAATATCCTCCTTTGAACACGTATTTGAAGATGAGGTCATTTCCTGGAACCTACCAATTGACTGTTTTACTATAACAAGGAATCGTCCAACACGTTTTATTTCTTCATTTTCAAAATGTTTGGAAGTGCCTTTACAGATATGTTAAATATACCGAGGAACATATACAACAGATCATACTGAAAACCGTGGGTAATATGAGAAAGACGTTACACAACCGAAAAAGGATATAGAAGCACAATGTTATCACAGCATGCTCTGTTTATAATATCGGGCGAGTACCAGGCAACAAGAACCCAACTCAGAAAAGTAGAAAGTAGGGGATAACACCTTTGTTTTTTTTTTTCAAATGCCAGGCCAAATATCCCCCACTGTTGCCCAGAAGCCAGCCGGAAGTGGGCTGTGTGGATTTGGCCGTTCACTGCGCTCGGCAGCCCAGATCAGATCCATCTGCCTGAGAAGAGCCAGGGAACCTGACAGATTTAAATTGTGAGCACACGGCATGCTCTTCAGACACGTGTTATATAGATAAGCAGCATCATAAGAATCGTTGGCCACGGGGAGACACGTGTGGCCCCCCACCGAGAGCATGGATCTGCTGTGTGGTACCCATTGTTGTTCACTTATTACGTAATTCTCTACTCTCCGGCTCCTGCCTTCCATACTTTGGGCTTTGGCTTAAACCCACGACCATGCCCGGAACATCACTGTCATGGGGGGTCGGGCAACAGATTCATTCCTGGAATCTGCATTGAATTTTAAATTGATGTTCAAAATAAGGCTCCCCGTGGAGGACAACTAAGGAAAGGTCACTTGCTCGGTGGTCTGTGTGCCCAGAGGAAGCACGTTGGTCCCTCCTGTGGCCAGTCTTGGCATCTCTGGGGATGGGAACTGGCAGGTGTAAGCGATTTACAGCGGCAGGGCCACTGAGACAGTAAAAGGCCCCACACAAGTTTACAGCTGTACCCAGGAGAGATGCACAACCCGGAGAGTGGAACACGGGGGCTGAGAACCTGGGAGGGTGTGCTTTATCAATGCCTCGTGGGTGCCCCTTGTCAGCCTACAATACCCATGGGATTAGAGCGTGTTTGCCTCAAGTGGGAACTTACCCAGATAAAACAGAGATCCTATGTGGTTAGGACAAAGAGAACAAGGCACACTCTCCAAGGAAGCATCTCTAAGTGAAGAAACTACACTACCCGGGCAGTGTCTACGCTGGTATTGGTGTTATTTCATTCAGCGAGTCAAATTCCTACAAAGGAGTTCATCATCAAGCAGCGATTCTTTTGGCTGCAGCCTTATCATGGGAACCAGAAAGTGTTACATGCTCTTTGGCCAAAGGAAGAAAAGAAAGAAGGGTCAGGTCAACAGTGACTTAAGCCTAGAGAAGTACTATTTTCAAATGGGTCGAGAGGTCGATATCACATGGACCCCAAATTCCAGAGCAACATCCATCCCACTGTTTGTAAAGTGCGTTCTTCCAACAAGCAGGGTAGATGCATTAAAAAGACCGCCTGTCCTCTTGGCTTCTGCAGTGTCTAACGAGATTTCAATCCTTAAGATCAAATGAAAAGGTTTCATCTTGAACTGACCGAGGGCAATAATTAAAGCCAAAGAAATCATAAAGGCATCTCATGGAACATGAAGATTGTCCAGTTTTGATGACATGATTACTTTCTTGGACTGGGGCAGGAAGGCCCTATTGGACTTGGACCGTTATTTCCCCTCTGGAGAATGACAGTGTCCTGCTCACCCTAGACTCCTAGAAGACCCAGGGTACAATGGTCCTGCCCTTTCTCATATTCTTTACAATTTCTAAAAGCAAACAACAACAAAAAATCCTCCATTGCCAATCTAAGCTGTGTGAAACCATAGAGAAACTAAAGGCATGAAGGAATCAATACCCCCCCAAATTGGAAATGTGGGGGTTTGCACTTTGCACACACTCAAAAACTAAATATAACAAGGCTTCATTCTTTTACAAACCTTTTTTCAAGCTTCTTTTTCCTTTCTCTTTTAGAAACCAACTTTACTGACTACGTGTGTGCACCCTGGGGCCTGGGGAGAGCGTGCAGGGGCCGTGGCTCCGTCCTCCTATGTTCCGAGGACAAGGAGGAGGAGGGGGAGGTGGTCAGTGGGAAATCCTCCACGCCTGGGAGAGCACGGGGGCTCATCTGCAGCCTGCTACTCTGCGGATCTGATTCCACAAGCCAAACCCCCGTGTTTACACCCGCTGCCTCAAATGAGGTCTGCAGAGCCCACTTAGCTCAAGTTACTGCCTCTTCCTGAAAGCAAGGGGCGGCCTTTGCCAAGATGCCAAAGGTGATACTGGCAGTTTTGGGGAGGACACTCATGCCAACAGAGGACCCCTGGGGGCTCAGCAGCGCCTGGCCGGCCGTCAGCTAAAACGCTTCCATCAGCCTCCCAGGCAGGAGCCCGGCGCTCTTGTGTTTTTCTTATGTCTCCACAGCTCTGCCTGTCCTGGTCCTCAGCACCCACGCCCATGCCCCAAATACATACTTGAGTGAGCCATCCACAAGGAAAGACCAGAAAGGAGACTGAGGTCAGGGGCCACTGCATCCTGCATGTCAGCGCTGAGTCCAAGACGGTGTGACCCTGGCCAGGGACTGGGTGCCACGAGCCCTCCTTCTGACACATCCCAGAATAAGTGTCCCCCAGCTGGGGAAGCAAATGAGAAGCTTTCCAAGGTGCAAGTTGTTGGCAACTTTTAAGCAACATTTTCTTTTGGTTTCCATTTATTGCTATATCAGAGGTATTAAAAATCTCTGGCTAAGAAGAAAAAAAGAGATATCTAGCAAAATCATACAGAGACCAAAGTTGAAAAGGGACTGTGTGCGTAAAATAATGAAACCACGGAAGAGTGTTTAAATGTTTATTTTCATGTTAAAAATGATGAGTTACCCTGTGGTTAGAATATACCTTTATGCTGGGAAATGTAGTCACTTTATTTCTGAAATATTTCCAGGAAAAAAAAAAAAGAGGAAAAAAAATCCAAAAGCAATGAAGAGTAAGATCAAAATATTCTGGCAGGTTCCATCAGTGATGCCGCCAACGAGCCGCACCCTCTCCAGGCCGCGTTCCTACCCAGTGTTTCCCCCACCATGGGTTTAGATATTTTTGAGCAGGAGGTCTGTACATTTAAAAGCTACAGCGTTGCATGCTTTTACTGTAAAATGTATTTATTCCAGCACACCTCTCGGTGCCTCGGGGTATTGCGTATGTTACATACAAAAATATCTGAGAGCCGCATCCTCCCGTAACCTCCACCACCCGTCCTGTCCCTTCACTCACAGGTGATACCCGGTACATCACACGTGTAGAATTTCGATGGGGGAGATGGTTGCTGAGTCTATAAACTATCCATCGTGTCACTTACAGAGACGAGGATGGAGAATTGAAGCCATTTCTGAGATGATTCGAGTAGAAAAGACAATGGTCCCGGAGCCATGTAGGAAGCAGGTGCAACCGCTCTGCGTGGTTGTTGAAGGCGGGCTGGCTAGTTCTCAGACACAGAGCCTTGACCGGTCCCAACACCCCAACACCGGGAAGATGCCTTTCCAAAAGGGTGAAGAAAGGATGCAAAGGATCAAAATGCACAAAGGCAGACTTCCTAAAACTTAAAAATGAACGAAGTACAAAGTGCTCGTCTACGGATGTGGCAAATGGGACAAAAAGTAATCCATGTTTTCCCTGCATTAACGTGTGCACACAGACACCCTCTGCCTGGAGTTGAAGTCTGGGAGCTGACCCTGGCCAGGGTGCAACACAAAATAGCTGGGAGGTCAGTCAGTCCTCTGTCCGTGCGCACGGGGCGGCCCAAGGCTTGCTGGGGGGCGTTCTTCGGGGACATTGGCAGGGTCTTCTGGCTTTCCTGAAGATGCGACTCTGTGCATTTAAGCTCTACCTCCGTCATGTGGCGCCCCGCGCCCCGGCCTGGGAGGGAGCACATCTGGCCGTGGGGGACACCGCTCTCTCCCTCCCCGTTCTAGGTGGCCTGGTCCCTGTGGGCACCTGAGCCACCCTCCGTGGGACCCGCACAGCTCCCAGCCTGCGGCCCCTCAGGACGCTGCCTGGTGCTGGCCTTGGGGGGAGGGGGGTGCCTAAGTATTCCCTTCTTAGGGAAAGGACAGGGCTTTATCACTGTTGTTCTGTTCGGGTGACGAATCACACCGATCCAGCTGTAAAAACCTGGAAACTCCAGGTGAGTGCAGGCCCCCAGGGGACGGATTTCAAGGTTTCCTAAGTTACATCTTTTCCCCATTCTAGTTTAGATATTGAGGGGTTCCTATTCGTTTTAAATGATCTAGTTGAAAAACAAGTGGATATAATCCATGGTTGCTGGTGAGCGGGAAACATGTAGAACAGAAAGAACCTCACTGAAATCCTGGGGAGCTGGGAACAGTGCCCACGCCAAGTCGGGGAGCGAGCCACGGTGCCGATTCCACTAAATACTGTATTCCCTGGCTCCTCACTATTCACACACTCACGTGCATACATGTGTGCATCCGTGTGAGTGTGCCCTGTGTGGTAAAAGGGACCCCCCGCCCCGTGACCTTCCACGTGACTCACAGTGAACTTAGTTTGAACAGAAGCCAGCAAAGGTGACCGTACAGAGCCCAGATCACACTGGGGGACTGTGGCTCACCCCCCGGGAGGCATCTTCAGGACAGCGGTCAGTTTCCCGCTCCTGAGAACCCAGCGGCACGTTCTCCCTTCTGATGCTGCCTAGTCTGCGCTCTGCCCCCAGCAAGCGCTCAGACCCCAGGAAAGGCTCTGATTTGCAAGCTTCTCAGTAATGCTCCCCACGGCAATAGTAACGTCCCTTGTCCCTTCCCAGATCACCCCCTGACCCAGGGCCTCACTGTAGCAGCGGGGGCAGCCTGCTGTCCGTGTGCGCATGTGTGACTCACCCCCATACCAGCTGAGCTTCCTCAGTTTCAGACTCGAAGTTCCCGTTATGTTGGAATGCTGAAGATCCAAAGGCAGAGAACACTGAGAACACGGCACAGGAGTGGGACTCGATAGGAGAGCTACGTGGCATTAGCGTGTGAACTTCCCCAGGGCCTCCCCAGCAGGCCGAGCTCCCTCCGCACCGAACCCTCGGTAAGCGGCCTCAGCCTCTTCTGGGTGTCCAGGGTGCTCTTGCTGCCAGGCATCAGCCTTCTCTGTGCAAACTCCCTCTGAAGCCAAGGCCCAGGTCTCCTGGCTTCCTTCACCCATCAGGTTGGAAGATTTTTGAAACTTCACCGGCTTCAGCCCTTAACCCCCATCTGAGACACAAGATCGGCTGGACACTGGCCTCTAGAGATCAGGCCCACAAGCCTGCGGATTTATGCACTGTTTACAAACCCGCTGCAGTCCCGTGGGCGAGAGACACGGGTAGGACGCCGTCCGTTGGAGGAGGTGGGTGGTCGTGCTCCCGCGCACAGAAAGCTCACAACAACCTCTTGTTCCAACAGCTTGCTCCTCCACCGTGTGGAGTCAGCCGACCACTTCCTTGCCCCTCCTGCAGGTCTTCGCAACTCTGGCCTTCACATTTCTACTTCTCAGCAATGCAGATGGCACCAGAAATCCTGGAATAGGTGGGCTAGTCCCGTGCCCGTTTTCCCAGCTAACCCACCGTAATCAAATGTTGTTCTGCTCTGCTAATCTGAAATTCTTGCTCTGCTTGAAACCATTCCTACTATTCTTTGAAAGACATTTTTTATTAAAAAATTATGCAGGGGGGTCACGCTTATGTTTTTTTCCTGTTGCCACTCTGACTTTCCAACAGCTATGGTTTTTCTACCTACCTGCTTCTGAAACTCTCCAACAGTCATTTATTTTATGAAACTTGAGAGCAAACCCATTCTTTTCTCCATCAGTGCATACCCTGCGTAGGTTTGAGCTCTGCCAGAGTCATGACTGATGATTTTTTGGTGGGGGGGGGGGATGTCATTATATGGATGGATTTTTACATATTGCTAAGTTGAAACATCATTCTACTTACTTTCAATTTTTTTTTTTTTCTTTTTGCTCTGGTAAAATGGAAGTACCACCTGAACATATCTCCTACGCAATTTCCTTTCTGTGTAATAGTAATTTAAAATTTTGATTTCAGCTTGGATAACAAATTGTGTTGACCGGAAAGCACCAGTATAAATACGACTCTCTCAGGGTCTTTCTGCCCTCAGAAATACACTCCAGGAGTCCCCCATGAATGTTCCACAAGCAGAAGATAAAAACAAATGTGGTTGACAAGTGGTCACCAAAGTCTGTAAGCGCTGTATAGAAAACTGTAAAGATGGCCCTCCCTTGCAGTATCTTAATATTTTATGTAAAATCCCATGTCCCAGTCTGATACAAGGAAGTTCCACAACAAAGAGAAGAGAGGACAGCGTGAGGATAAGCTTCTCAGACATTGCCCCTTAGGTAAGGAACGTGGGCAACGGAGAGCACCTGCCGTCCGGCACGGATGTGGCGAACGTCAGCGACTAAAACTCATGTGAAAATCAAACATCTCAGAGAGAGGAGACCGCGATTGCTCTTCTTCATGTTTCAAAAAGAATTCCAGAGGCCAAAGGAACCAGGTGCAGGTGCAAATGTGTATAAAAATAATGAGCAGCCTCGTAACAAATAAGGGCGGCTACATTCAGCATCTTTCACGTACATCCAATCTCAGGCCAAGGGCAAGGAATGTCCACTGTGCTTTAAAAGTTCTAGGAATAGAAAAATCAACACCCGAGCCTTTTCTAATTCCATGTGGCCGTTTGTTGCGAGATGACTAACAATGTCTGTGGGGTCAGGTTTAGTATGTTTGAACTGAGCTAGTACCAGGTATAGCAGATAGAACTGTCGTCTTAGAATTTCTCCAGGATCTACAGGTGGCTGCTTTCGAGACACTTCCCGGCTTATAACCCAGCTGCTATAGCTCTCCAGGCCTCTGACACCTGCTCAGAAAGGGATTCCCCGCCCCAGACCGCCCCAAATGAAGCTTTGTTAAATCATCCCCTATTGCTGAACAGACTCACTGCTCCACCGTTCAAAAAACAGAAGGCATAAAGGTGAATACAAACGTAAGAAAGGAGTTCACATGTGGTCTTGCAGGCTTTCCATATAGTCTCTAAGGTCCCGGGGACCCCCCAGCCCCGTGTCCTGACAGACCCACTTGATGTTGTCCTCACTGTCAAACAGGATGGAGTTGGTGTATGGGCCGCCGTCCTCCGGGAGGATGGTGGTGTAGGAAGTAAACTTGACTCGCTTCCGCTTTGGGCCCGATGGATTTATAGGCTCACTTTTAAGGTCTTTCTCATAGACATAGTCAGAGGGTCTGAGCAGTTGACTATGGAAAGTCTTCTGGGAACCGCCATTGAGAAGGAAGTTCCTCTCCTCAAACTGCAGTCCCCTGTCTATCATGGTCGTGCACTCCTCCGACGGGAGGGTGATGTCCACGGGGTTCTCCAGAAGTTCTACTTCATTCCCAAGCCAGACCCAGTCATGGGAATGGGGGATGTTGCCTTGCTCGCTCACGGCAAATCTTTTGTGTCTGTATTTCCAAGCAAAGGCCACACAGTTGATCAAGAAGACCAAAATGGCCAGGCAGAAGACACAGAGCAGAGCGTACATGCCGATCTCCAAGTCACTTAACCCCCTGGAGGTCACTGTCAGGTCACTGGGATTATTGGGTTCCGGTAACTTCCCTTGAGTGGGGAAGCTTGTGAACGCGTCTGGACCGCCACTCTTGAGTGACTTCTTATCCTTTCCTTCCTGGGGAGACTGTGGGGTTGTGCTTTTGTTGCTACGTTCCTCTTGGCCAACCGAGGCGCCATGTTGGAACCACTCCTGACCTGCTCTCTCCCGGTTTCCTTCACGCTCTATGGAATTACTGAGGTGGTCCTTGTATTCCCGACTGATGCCCTCAATATTGTTGGTGCCTCCTTGGTGCTCATAAATATTTGGTTCAAATCTGACCTTGACATTCCCTTTACCCACGGCAAGAACACTCTTCCTCTTGGTCTTCTGACAGGGCTCACTAATCATCATTTCTAATTTAATCAAGGGCCCTTGCCCTTCACCCTGTGCGACCACAACCGGCCATCTGGACTGAAGGTTTGCTTGGACAGACACCACCATTTCATCCAATGATGACACAGTAACTGAAAAATCCTTGGAATCATAAATGTCTAAGGGTGTCACCGAACCATCACTGAACAAAATCCAAGAACTGACTATTGCTTCCTAAGAAAAATGAAACCAGAGCATTATATTACAATCAGGTTCCTTCAACTGCAAACATAAATATGATTTCCTATAGAATATTATTTAAATATATACAGACTGAAAAAATAAACTTCTATGTTTTATAATCTTGAATAGTTCCTGGCATGCCTTGAACTGGCATCCATAACATCCTACTGCCCCACCGATGTGAGGAGCAAATGATATACTTTAATGAATGCATTAAAGTGCATATTAACTTATTGCATTGACTTTGACCTTTCTAAAAAACATTTTGAAAGATCAGGCAATTTATCTGAATCAAGATCAGGTGCCACTAATCAGGCTACTCCTCCCGATAATATCACTTTAAACATCCTTTATTAGGAAGCCAGGGCTGATGAAGCAGAACACGCACCGGCTGAGGGGCCTGGGGGACAATGCCTTACAAGACGAGCTCACTGGAAAGGCACCGAGCCCCGGTGCCTCGGCGAACCTCCGCATGAGTTTAAAGATGGAGGGGAACTTTAGAGTTGTCAAGGACTATAAACAGTAGCAATTTGGTGCCCATTAGCCATGCTTGTTCAAGCAGCTGAAATGGAATGTCCAGGTATCAAACACCACCTGCTTTGGCAGAATGACCACATGGGATCCTCTGGTCATGATCTAGCGGGGTGTGCCGAGCGCAGGCAAGGCTGAGGTAAAGCAAATGGTATACGGACACATGGTCGGTGTATAAAAGCATAAACGAGCGACATGTATCTAAGTCACTGGTATTTTTCTCAAAAAGAGACAGGGGGCCCAGATAAGAAGCAGAAAGAAGCTTCAAGGAGCCCCCTGACCTAGCTACGAGTGCCCTACTGATCTCCTCCAAAGACGTGAGAGGGAAGGAAGTGGTCTCAACTGACTGGGGACAAAAGGACTCTGGAATCCCACCTGCTGCGGGGCCTGGAGGACGTCCTGGGCAGACACCGTGGAGACAATAGCCCTCCTGTCCGCTCTGTGAGGCTGCAGGGCAAGAGACAAGCCGGCCACCAGCTGCACGCCCAGGTCGGCGATGGTGACGCGGTCGTCCAACACGATCACTGTCTTCTCAGCCAGGATGGAGTCGGACAGAGGTGAGAGCACCTTCAAAGGAAGCGAGCAAGCTCCAGTCTCTGCTGCACACAAGTGTGGGAACCTCCTAACTGACATTTCCACCAGTGCGTTCCCTCAGGTCTCTGCTGGAGGCGTGCACCCGTGGGAACCGCGTGGGTACGTGGTATGCTGTGATCCAATGGCACACTCGCCATTGAAGGAGGAGTATGATACATACCACGCTGGTCCATCTCCTTCCTCTGATTCAGGCCATGACAATACTAGTGTATTTCCCAGGAAGAGCGCAATTTAACTGCGAGCCAATAGCTAAAGACTGCCCACCTTGGCACCAGGCACTCAGAGGGCGACCGTCTCCCAGCCACTAATATTTAGATGTGAAAGTGGCAGGACTGTGGGAAAGCGCCTACAGGGCTCTGCCACCTTCTCCTGCCGCTATCCTTCCAGGGGGCAGTGAGCTGTTCACCACGGGACAGCAGCGACCACGGCGTGGGCTGCTGTGTCACGCTGGAGAGACCATGTAAGCAAGTTACCTTCTAGTTTGCAACCAGGGGAGACTAACAAATGGAGAGGAATATCCAGTTGGCACAATTTCTAAAACTGTCCCCCCTCCTCCCAAGGATGTCCTCCACTAATCTCTCAAGCCTGGGAATGTGATGAGAAATCACTTAGGACGATGTCACATTTACACAGTGGGTTCGCTTATCCTGGATCACGCAGGTGGGGCCAGTGGCATCACGTGAAGCCCGTAAAAGCAGAGAGCCTTCCCTGGCTGGTGGCAGAAGGGAAAGTCACAGAGACTCAAAGTGGGAGAGGGACTTGACCCAGCCATCACATGAGAAGTGGCGCAGGTGTCCTCCCAGGGGAGAGTGACTGGCCCTAGTTGACAATCCACGAGGAAACAGACCGCTCGGTCCCACACCTGTGAGGAAGTGCGTTCTGCCAACAGCCTGAATGAGCCGGGAAGGGACCCTTTCCCCCACGCCCCAGCGTGAGCCCCGCCCGGCCACCACCTTCATCTCGGCCTTGCGATGCCCCGAGGGCAGAACGGAGCCCAGCTCCCGTGGACTCCTGACCTACAGAAGGGAATCACTACACTGGTGCTGGTTTTCGCTGCTCAGTCTGTGAGGAGGTGCTACACGGCAACAGAGAAGTCATACAAAATAGAGCATGTTCAATCCAGCTCCATCAAAATCAGCTTGGGCACCACCTAAAATACGACTTAATTAACTATCAGCGGCGATGCTTTACATTTTTTACTAAAAAACATGCTGCAGCATTTCTGCATAATTATTCCATTAAAACTGACCAGAAAAATAGCTTTACCATTGTTCTAATAAAATACAGAGCATGTAATTAGTGGATTTAAAAATTATTTTTAGTACAAATACAGGCTATTTAAAAATTTTCTGTCCACTGTTCAAAGTGTAATATATAGCTAAGTGGTTACCCCTCAAGGTGGGAAAAATAAAACTAGTTCTCTCAGGTTTGACCACCTTCTGTTAGTGATATATGAGGAGTAAGTTACGTGGGGGGAAAGGCTGCTTCCACTGTGCATTTAATTCAGCTTTGACTGGTGAAAGAAATTAGGTATTTTTTTCTCAGCCCTCCCCAAAATGCAAAAATTAATCTACCTTAGATTACTAAAACCGATGAATTCTCTTTTTGCGGCTCATGAGCCTCTTATTCACGTGCGCATGCGCACACGCACACCCACACGCGCTTCGGTACAGATTGGGGGTGGGGCGGGGCACGGAGCGCGTGCCCCGTACCTGCACGGTGGTTATCCCCGGCTCCCGGCCCACCAGGGTCCTGCCGCCCTGGAGCTGCGCGATCCTCGGCTCCTCCACCGTCATGAAATCGGCCACGAGGTCGGTGATGTCGAACTGCCAGTCGGGGCCCAGCATGTAGCTCAGCTGACCCAAGTCGGGCGCCTCGGCCACGAACTGGGTGAGGACGCGCACCGTGGCGTGCTGATACTGCAGGGAGCAGCCCCTGCCCTTCTTCTCCTCGTCCTCCTCGTCCTCACTCTCTCGGGTGGGCCTGGGGCACAAACAAACCAGGACGAGCGTCATGGTTGATAAGGGGCTTTGCACACTCGTCTTCCAGATCCAATGTGGCTTCTACGGAACACATGACATGGTGTTTCTCCCCACCGGACCCGCCCACCAGCCGTTCCCTCGCTGACTGCTCGTCGGTGGCCCCC